>NC_056430.1:29913235-29988235 GCF_018296145.1 Oncorhynchus tshawytscha | reverse complement strand
ACAGAGAGACAGAAACAGAGAGACAGAGAGACAAAGAGAGAGACAGAAACAGAGAGACAGAAACAGAGAGACAGAGAGACAGAGACAGAGAGACAGAAACAGAGAGACAGAAACAGAGAGACAGAGAGACAGAAACAGAGAGACAGAGAGACAGAAACAGAGAGACAGAGACAGAAACAGAGAGACAGAAACAGAGAGACAGAAACAGAGAGACAGAAACAGAGAGACAGAGAGACAGAAACAGAGAGACAGAGAGACAGAAACAGAGAGACAGAAACAGAGACACAGAGAGACAGAAACAGAGAGACAGAAACAGAGAGACAGAGAGACAGAGAGACAGAGACAGAGAGACAGAAACAGAGAGACAGAAACAGAGAGACAGAGAGACAGAAACAGAGAGACAGAAAGACAGAGACAGAGAGACAGAAACAGAGAGACAGAAACAGAGAGACAGAAGACAGAGACAGAAACAGAGAGACAGAAACAGAGAGACAGAAACAGAGAGACAGAGAGACAGAAACAGAGAGACAGAGAGACAGAGAGACAGAGAGACAGAAACAGAGAGACAGAAACAGAGAGACAGAAACAGAGAGACAGAAACAGAGAGACAGAGAGACAGAAACAGAGAGACAGAGAGACAGAAACAGAGAGACAGAAACAGAGACACAGAGACAGAGACAGAAACAGAGAGACAGAAACAGAGAGACAGAAACAGAGAGACAGAAACAGAGCAGAGACAGAGAGACAGAAACAGAGAGACAGAGAGACAGAGAGACAGAAACAGAGAGACAGAAACAGAAAGACAGAGAGACAGAGAGACAGAAACAGAGAGACAGAAACAGAGAGACAGAGAGACAGAAACAGAGAGACAGAGAGACAGAAACAGAGAGACAGAAACAGAGAGACAGAAACAGAGAGACAGAGACAGAGAGACAGAAACAGAGAGACAGAGAGACAGAAACAGAGAGACAGAGAGACAGAAAGAGAGACAGAAACAGAGAGACAGAAACAGAGAGACAGAGAGACAGAAACAGACAGACAGACAGAAACAGAGAGACAGAAACAGAGAGACAGAGAGACAGAAACAGAGAGACAGAAACAGAGCGACAGAGAGACAGAAGACAGAGAGACAGAAACAGAGAGACAGAAACAGAGAGACAGAGAGACAGAGACAGAAAGACAGAGACAGAGAGACAGAGACAGAAACAGAGAGACAGAGAGACAGAGACAGAGACAGAAACAGAGAGACAGAGACAGAAACAGAGAGACAGAGAGACAGAAACAGAGAGACAGAAAGACAGAGACAGAGAGACAGAAACAGAGAGACAGAAACAGAGAGACAGAAACAGAGAGACAGAAACAGAGAGACAGAGAGACAGAAACAGAGAGACAGAGAGAAACAGAGAGACAGAAACAGAGAGAGACAGAGAGACAGAAACAGAGAGACAGAAACAGAGAGACAGAAACAGAGAGAGACAGAAGACAGAGAGACAGAAACAGAGAGACAGAAACAGAGAGACAGAAACAGAAAGACAGAGAGACAGAGAGACAGAAACAGAGAGACAGAAACAGAGAGACAGAGAGACAGAAACAGAGAGACAGAGAGACAGAAACAGAGAGACAGAAACAGAGAGACAGAAACAGAGAGACAGAGAGACAGAGAGACAGAAACAGAGAGACAGAAACAGAGAGACAGAGAAACAGAGAGACAGAAACAGAGAGACAGAGAGACAGAAACAGAGAGACAGAAACAGAGAGACAGAAACAGAGAGACAGAGACAGAAACAGAGAGACAGAGACAGAAACAGAGAGACAGAAACAGAGAGACAGAGAGACAGAGAGACAGAAACAGAGAGACAGAAACAGAGAGACAGAGAGACAGAAACAGAGAGACAGAGAGACAGAGAGACAGAAACAGAGAGACAGAAACAGAAAGACAGAGAGACAGAGAGACAGAAACAGAGAGACAGAAACAGAGAGAAAGAGAGACAGAAACAGAGAGACAGAGAGACAGAAACAGAGAGACAGAAACAGAGAGACACAGAAACAGAGAGACAGAGAGACAGAAAGACAGAGACAGAGAGACAGAGAGACAGAAACAGAGAGACAGAGAGAGAGAGACAGAAACAGAGAGACAGAAACAGAGAGACAGAGAGACAGAGACAGAAACAGAGAGACAGAGACAGAAACAGAGAGACAGAGACAGAAACAGAGAGACAGAGAGACAGAAACAGAGAGACAGAGAGACAGAAACAGAGAGACAGAAACAGAGAGACAGAAACAGAGACAGACAGAGAGACAGAAACAGAGAGACAGAAACAGAGAGACAGAAACAGAGAGACAGAAACAGAAAGACAGAGAGACAGAGAGACAGAAACAGAGAGACAGAAACAGAGAGACAGAGAGACAGAAACAGAGAGACAGAGAGACAGAAACAGAGAGACAGAAACAGAGAGACAGAAACAGACAGAGAGACAGAAACAGAGAGACAGAAACAGAGAGACAGAGAGACAGAAACAGAGAGACAGAAACAGAGAGACAGAAACAGAGAGACAGAGAGACAGAAACAGAGAGACAGAAACAGAGAGACAGAAACAGAGAGACAGAGAGACAGAGAGACAGAGAGACAGAAGAGAGAGACAGAAACAGAGAGACAGAAACAGAGAGACAGAGAGACAAAGAGAGAGACAGAAACAGAGAGACAGAAACAGAGAGACAGAGAGACAGAGACAGAGAGACAGAAACAGAGAGACAGAAACAGAGAGACAGAGAGACAGAAACAGACAGACAGAGAGACAGAAACAGAGAGACAGAAACAGAGAGACAGAGAGACAGAAACAGAGAGACAGAAACAGAGAGACAGAGAGACAGAAACAGAGAGAAACAGAAAGACAGAGAGACAGAGAGACAGAAACAGAGAGACAGAAACAGAGAGACAGAGAGACAGAAACAGAGAGACAGAAACAGAGAGACAGAAACAGAGAGACAGAAACAGAGAGACAGAAACAGAAAGACAGAGAGACAGAAACAGAGAGACAGAAACAGAGAGACAGAAACAGAGAGACAGAGAGACAGAAACAGACAGACAGAGAGACAGAAACAGAGAGACAGAAACAGAGAGACAGAGAGACAGAGAGACAGAAACAGAGAGACAGAAACAGAGCAACAGAGAGACAGAAACAGAGAGACAGAAACAGAAAGACAGAGAGACAGAGAGACAGAAACAGAGAGACAGAAACAGAGAGACAGAGAGACAGAAACAGAGACACAGAGAGACAGAAACAGAGAGACAGAAACAGAGAGACAGAAACAGAGAGACAGAGAGACAGAAACAGAGAGACAGAAACAGAGAGACAGAAACAGAGAGACAGAAACAGAGAGACAGAGAGACAGAGAGACAGAAACAGAGAGACAGAAACAGAGAGACAAAGAGAGAGACAGAAACAGAGAGACAGAGAGACAGAGACAGAGAGACAGAGACAGAGAGACAGAAACAGAGAGACAGAAACAGAGAGACAGAGACAGAAACAGAGAGACAGAGAGACAGAGAGACAGAGACAGAGAGACAGAAACAGAGAGAGACAGAGAGACAGAGAGACAGAAACAGAGAGACAGAAACAGAGAGACAGAAACAGAGAGACAGAAAAAGAGAGACAGAGAGACAGAAACAGAGAGACAGAAAAAGAGAGACAGAGAGACAGAAACAGAGAGACAGAAACAGAGAGACAGAAACAGAGAGACAGAAACAGAGAGACAGAAACAGAGACAGAAACAGAGAGACAGAGACAGAAACAGAGAGACAGAAACAGAACACAGAGACAGAAACAGAGAGACAGAAACAGAGAGACAGAAACAGAGAGACAGAAACAGAGAGACAGAAACAGAGAGACAGAGAGACAGAAACAGAGAGACAGAAACAGAGAGACAGAAACAGAGAACAGAAACAGAGAGACAGAGAGACAAAGAGAGAGACAGAAACAGAGAGACAGAAACAGAGAGACAGAGAGACAGAAACAGAGAGACAGAGAGACAGAGACAGAGACAGAGAGACAGAAACAGAGAGACAGAAACAGAGAGACAGAGAGACAGAGAGACAGAAACAGAGAGACAGAGAGACAGAAACAGAGAGACAGAGAGACAGAAACAGAGAGACAGAAACAGAGAGACAGAAACAGAGAGACAGAGAGAGAGAGAAACAGAGAGAGACAGAGAGACAGAGAGACAGAAACAGAGACAGAGAGAGAGACACAGAGAGACAGAAACAGAGAGACAGAGAGACAGAGACAGAGAGACAGAAACAGAGAGACAGAAACAGAGAGACAGAAACAGAGAGACAGAAACAGAGAGACAGAAACAGAGAGACAGAAACAGAGAGACAGAAACAGAGACAGAGAGACAGAAACAGAGAGACAGAGAGACAGAGAGACAGAAACAGAGAGACAGAAACAGAAAGACAGAGAGACATAGAGACAGAAACAGAGAGACAGAAACAGAGAGACAGAGAGACAGAAACAGAGAGACAGAGAGACAGAAACAGAGAGACAGAAACAGAGAGACAGAAACAGAGAGACAGAGAGACAGAGAGACAGAAACAGAGAGACAGAGAGACAGAAACAGAGAGACAGAGAGACAGAAAGACAGAGCGACAGAGAGACAGAAACAGAGAGCTAGAGAGACAGAGAGACAGAAACAGAGACAGAAACAGAGACACAGAGAGACAGAAACAGAGAGACAGAGAGACAGAGACAGAGAGACAGAGACAGAGAGACAGAAACAGAGAGACAGAAACAGAGAGACAGAGAGACAGAAACAGAGAGACAGAAAGACAGAGACAGAGAGACAGAAACAGAGAGACAGAAACAGAGAGACAGAGAGACAGAGAGACAGAAACAGAGAGACAGAAACAGAGAGACAGAAACAGAGAGACAGAGAGACAGAAACAGAGAGACAGAAGACAGAGACAGAGAGACAGAACAGAGAGACAGAAACAGAGAGACAGAAACAGAGAGACAGAAACAGAGAGACAGAGAGACAGAAACAGAGAGACAGAGAGACAGAAACAGAGAGACAGAAACAGAGACACAGAGAGACAGAAACAGAGAGACAGAAACAGAGAGACAGAAACAGAGAGACAGAGAGACAGAGAGACAGAAACAGAGAGACAGAAACAGAGCGACAGAGAGACAGAAACAGAGAGATAGAGAGACAGAGAGACAGAAACAGAGAAACAGAAACAGAAAGACAGAGAGACATAGAGACAGAAACAGAGAGACAGAAACAGAGAGACAGAGAGACAGAAACAGAGAGACAGAGAGACAGAAACAGAGAGACAGAAACAGAGAGACAGAAACAGAGAGACAGAGAGACAGAGAGACAGAAACAGAGAGACAGAAACAGAGAGACAGAGAAACAGAGAGACAGAAACAGAGAGACAGAGAGACAGAAACAGAGAGACAGAAACAGAGAGACAGAAACAGAGAGACAGAAACAGAGACACAGAGAGACAGAAACAGAGAGACAGAAACAGAGAGACAGAGAGACAGAGAGACAGAAACAGAGAGACAGAAACAGAGCGACAGAGAGACAGAAACAGAGAGATAGAGAGACAGAGAGACAGAAACAGAGAGACAGAAACAGAAAGACAGAGAGACATAGAGACAGAAACAGAAAGACAGAAACAGAGAGAAAGAGAGACAGAAACAGAGAGACAGAGAGACAGAAACAGAGAGACAGAAACAGAGAGAGAGAAACAGAGAGAGAGAAACAGAGAGAGAGAGAGACAGAGACAGAAACAGAGAGACAGAGAGACAGAGACAGAAACAGAGAGACAGAGACAGAAACAGAGAGACAGAAACAGAGAGACAGAAACAGAGAGACAGAAGAGAGAGACAGAAACAGAGAGACAGAAACAGAGAGACAGAAACAGAGAGACAGAAACAGAGAGACAGAGAGACAGAAACAGAGAGACAGAGAGACAGAAACAGAGAGACAGAAACAGAGAGACAGAGAGACAGAGAGACAGAAACAGAGAGACAGAAACAGAGAGACAGAAACAGAGAGACAGAAACAGAGACAGAGACAGAAACAGAGAGACAGAAACAGAGAGACAGAAACAGAGAGACAGAGACAGAAACAGAGAGACAGAGAGACAGAAACAGAGAGACAGAAACAGAGAGACAGAGAGACAGAGAGACAGAAGACAGAGAACAGAGACAGAAACAGAGAGACAGAGAGACAGAAGACAGAAACAGAAAGACAGAGAAACAGAGAGACAGAAACAGAAAGACAGAAACAGAGAGACAGAGAGACAGAAACAGAGAGACAGAGAGACAGAAACAGAGAGACAGAAACAGAGAGACAGAGAGACAGAGAGACAGAAAAAGAGAGACAGAAACAGAGAGACAGAAACAGAAAGACAGAGAGACAGAGACAGAAACAGAAAGACAGAAACAGAGAGACAGAGAGACAGAAACAGAGAGACAGAGAGACAGAAACAGAGAGACAGAAACAGAGAGACAGAAACAGAGACAGAGAGACAGAAACAGAGAGACAGAGAGACAGAAACAGAGAGACAGAAACAGAGAGACACAGAAACAGAGAGACAGAAACAGAGAGACAGAAACAGAGAGACAGAGACAGAGAGACAGAAACAGAGAGACAGAGAGACAGAAACAGAGAGACAGAAACAGAGAGACAGAGAGACAGAGAGACAGAAACAGAGAGACAGAAACAGAGAGACAGAGAGACAGAAACAGAGAGATAGAGAGACAGAGAGACAGAAACAGAGAGACAGAAACAGAGAGACAGAAACAGAGAGACAGAGAGACAGAAACAGAGAGACAGAGAGACAGAAACAGAGAGACAGAAACAGAGACACAGAGAGACAGAAACAGAGAGACAGAAACAGAGAGACAGAAACAGAGAGACAGAAACAGAGAGACAGAAACAGAGCGACAGAGAGACAGAAACAGAGAGATAGAGAGACAGAGAGACAGAAACAGAGAAATAGAAACAGAAAGACAGAGAGACATAGAGACAGAAACAGAGAGACAGAAACAGAGAGACAGAGAGACAGAAACAGAGAGACAGAGAGACAGAAACAGAGAGACAGAAACAGAGAGACAGAAACAGAGAGACAGAGAGACATAGAGACAGAAACAGAGAGACAGAGAGACAGAAACAGAGAGACAGAGAGACAGAAAGACAGAGAGACAGAAACAGAGAGACAGAAACAGAGCGACAGAGAGACAGAAACAGAGAGCTAGAGAGACAGAGAGACAGAAACAGAGACAGAAACAGAGACACAGAGAGACAGAAACAGAGAGACAGAGAGACAGAGACAGAGAGACAGAGACAGAGAGACAGAAACAGAGAGACAGAAACAGAGAGACAGAGAGACAGAAACAGAGAGACAGAAACAGAGAGACAGAAACAGAGAGACAGAAACAGAGAGACAGAAACAGAGAGACAGAGAGACAGAAACAGAGAGATAGAGAGACAGAGAGACAGAAACAGAGAAACAGAAACAGAAAGACAGAGAGACAGAGAGACAGAAACAGAGAGACAGAAACAGAGAGACAGAGAGACAGAAACAGAGAGACAGAGAGACAGAAACAGAGAGACAGAAACAGAGAGACAGAAACAGAGAGACAGAAACAGAGAGACAGAGAGACAGAAACACAGAGACAGAGAGACAGAGACAGAAACAGAGAGACAGAGAGACAGAAAGACAGAGAGACAGAAACAGAGAGACAGAAACAGAGAGACAGAGAGACAGAAACAGAGAGACAGAGACAGAGACAGAAACAGAGAGACAGAGAGAGATAGAGACAGAAACAGAGAGACAGAGAGACAGAAACAGAGAGACAGAGAGACAGAAAGACAGAGAGACAGAAACAGAGAGACAGAAACAGAGAGACAGAGACAGAAACAGAGAGCAGAGAGACAGAGAGACAGAAACAGAGACAGAAACAGAGAGACAGAGAGACAGAAACAGAGAGACAGAGAGACAGAGACAGAGAGACAGACAGAGACAGAGAGACAGAAACAGAGAGACAGAAACAGAGAGACAGAGAGACAGAAACAGAGAGACAGAAAGACAGAGACAGAGAGACAGAAACAGAGAGACAGAAACAGAGAGACAGAGAGACAGAGAGACAGAAACAGAGAGACAGAAACAGAGAGACAGAAACAGAGCGACAGAGAGACAGAAACAGAGATAGAAACAGAAAGACAGAGAGACAGAGAGACAGAAACAGAGAGACAGAAACAGAGAAACAGAGAGACAGAAACAGAGAGACAGAAACAGAGAGACAGAGAGACAGAAACAGAGAGACAGAAACAGAGAGACAGAGAGACAGAAACAGAGAGACAGAAACAGAGAGACAGAAACAGAGAGACAGAGAGACAGAGAGACAGAAACAGAGAGACAGAAACAGAGCGACAGAGAGACAGAAACAGAGAGACAGAGAGACAGAGACAGAGAGACAGAAACAGAGAAACAGAAACAGAAAGACAGAGAGACATAGAGACAGAAACAGAGAGACAGAAACAGAGAGACAGAGAGACAGAAACAGAGAGACAGAGAGACAGAAACAGAGAGACAGAAACAGAGAGAGAGACAGAAACAGAGAGACAGAGAGACAGAGAGACAGAAACAGAGAGACAGAAACAGAGAGACAGAAACAGAGAGACAGAAACAGAAACAGAGAGACAGAAACAGAGAGACAGAAACAGAGAGACAGAAACAGAGAGACAGAAACAGAGACACAGAGAGACAGAAACAGAGAGACAGAAACAGAGAGACAGAGAGACAGAGAGACAGAAACAGAGAGACAGAAACAGAGCGACAGAGAGACAGAAACAGAGAGATAGAGAGACAGAGAGACAGAAACAGAGAGACAGAAACAGAAAGACAGAGAGACATAGAGACAGAAACAGAAAGACAGAAACAGAGAGAAAGAGAGACAGAAACAGAGAGACAGAGAGACAGAAACAGAGAGACAGAAACAGAGAGACACAGAAACAGAGAGACAGAGAGACAGAAAGACAGAGAGAGAGAGACAGAGAGACAGAGACAGAGAAACAGAAACAGACAGACAGAGAGACAGAAACAGAGAGACAGAAACAGAGAGACAGAGAGACAGAGACAGAAACAGAGAGACAGAAACAGAGAGACAGAAACAGAGAGACAGAAACAGAGAGACAGAGAGACAGAAACAGAGAGACAGAGAGACAGAAACAGAGAGACAGAAACAGAGAGACAGAGAGACAGAGAGACAGAAACAGAGAGACAGAAACAGAGAGACAGAAACAGAGAGACAGAAACAGAAAGACAGAGAGACATAGAGACAGAAACAGAAAGACAGAAACAGAGAGACAGAGAGACAGAAACAGAGAGACAGAGAGACAGAAACAGAGAGACAGAAACAGAGAGACAGAGAGACAGAGAGACAGAGAGACAGAAACAGAGAGACAGAAACAGAGAGACAGAAACAGAGAGACAGAAACAGAGAGACAGAAACAGAGAGACAGAAACAGAAAGACAGAAACAGAGAGACAGAGAGACAGAAACAGAGACAGACAGAGAGACAGAAACAGAGAGACAGAAACAGAGAGACAGAGAGACAGAAACAGAGAGACAGAAACAGAGAGACAGAAACAGAGAGACAGAAACAGAGAGACAGAAACAGAAAGACAGAGAGACAGAGACAGAAACAGAAAGACAGAAACAGAGAGACAGAGAGACAGAAACAGAGAGACAGAGAGACAGAAACAGAGAGACAGAAACAGAGAGACAGAAACAGAGAGACAGAGAGACAGAAACAGAGAGACAGAGAGACAGAAACAGAGAGACAGAAACAGAGAGACACAGAAACAGAGAGACAGAGAGACAGAGACAGAAACAGAGAGACAGAAACAGAGAGACAGAAACAGAGAGACAGAGAGACAGAGAGACAGAAACAGAGAGACAGAAACAGAGAGACAGAGAGACAGAAACAGAGAGACAGAAACAGAGAGACAGAAACAGAGAGACAGAGAGACAGAAACAGAGAGACAGAGACAGAGAAACAGAAACAGACAGACAGAGAGACAGAAACAGAGAGACAGAGACAGAGACAGAGAGACAGAAACAGAGAGACAGAGACAGAGAAACAGAAACAGACAGACAGAGAGACAGAAACAGAGAGACAGAAACAGAGAGACAGAGAGACAGAAACAGAGAGACAGAGAGACAGAGACAGAGAGACAGAAACAGAGAGACAGAAACAGAGAGACAGAGAGACAGAAACAGAGAGATAGAGAGACAGAGAGACAGAAACAGAGAGACAGAAACAGAAAGACAGAGAGACAGAGAGACAGAGAGAGAGAGACAGAAACAGAGAGACAGAGAGACAGAAACAGAGAGACAGAAACAGAGAGACAGAGAGAGAGGGAAACAGAGAGACAGAAACAGAGAAACAGAGACAGAGAGACAGAGAGACAGAGAGACTGAGAGACAGAGACAGAAACAGAGAGACAGAAACAGGGAGACAGAAACAGAGAGACAGAAACAGAGAGACAGAGAGACAGAGATACAGAAATAGAGAGACAGAGAGACAGAGACAGAGAAACAGAAACAGACAGACAGAGAGACAGAAACAGAGAGACAGAAATAGAGAGACAGAAACAGAGAGACAGAGAGACAGAAACAGAGAGACAGAAACAGAGAGACAGAAACAGAGAGACAGAGAGACAGAGAGACAAAAACCGAGAGACAGAGACATAGAGACAGAAACAGAGAGACAGAAACATGAATTCCTTTATCATGATGTCCATGTGTAAATACCTTGATCATGCTGTCCTTTATCATGATGTGCTTTAGCATGATGTCCATGTGTAAAGACCTTTAGCATGATGTCCTTTATCATGATGTCCATGTGTAAAGACCTTTAGCATGATGTCCTTTATCATGATTTCCTTGTGTAAAGACCTTTATCATGATGTCCTTTATCATGAAGTCCTTTCTCAATGTGTCCATGTGTAAAGACCTTTATCATGATGGTCCATGTGTAAAGACCTTTATCATGGTGGTCCATGTGTAAAGACCTTTATCATGATGGTCCATGTGTAAAGACCTTTATCATGGTGGTCCATGTGTAAAGACCTTTATCATGGTGGTCCATGTGTAAAGACCTTTATCATGGTGTCCCATGTGTAAAGACCTTTATCATGGTGGTCCATGTGTAAAGACCTTTATCATGGTGGTCCATGTGTAAAGACCTTTAGCATGGTGGTCCATGTGTGATGCCCTTTAGCATGGTGTCCCATGTGTAAAGACCTTCATCATGGTGGTCCATGTGTAAAGACCTTCATCATGGTGGTCCATGTGTAAAGACCTTTATCATGGTGGTCCATGTGTAAAGACCTTTAGCATGGTGGTCCATGTGTAAAGACCTTTATCATGGTGGTCCATGTGTAAAGACCTTTAGCATGGTGGTCCATGTGTAAAGACCTTTAGCATGGTGGTCCATGTGTAAAGACCTTTAGCATGGTGGTCCATGTGTAAAGACCTTTATCATGGTGGTCCATGTGTAAAGACCTTTATCATGGTGGTCCATGTGTAAAGACCTTTATCATGGTGGTCCATGTGTAAAGACCTTTATCATGGTGGTCCATGTGTAAAGACCTTTAGCATGGTGGTCCATGTGTAAAGACCTTTATCATGGTGGTCCATGTGTAAAGACCTTTAGCATGGTGGTCCATGTGTAAAGACCTTCATCATGGTGGTCCATGTGTAAAGACCTTCATCATGGTGGTCCATGTGTAAAGACCTTCATCATGGTGGTCCATGTGTAAAGACCTTCATCATGGTGGTCCATGTGTAAAGACCTTCATCATGGTGGTCCATGTGTAAAGACCTTCATCATGGTGGTCCATGTGTAAAGACCTTCATCATGGTGGTCCATGTGTAAAGACCTTCATCATGGTGGTCCATGTGTAAAGACCTTTATCATGGCACCTCTACATCTAGTAATCAGAGCAGCTTCAGTAGTCTTCATGCTGTCTATTTCAATACTACATACTGTATGGCTTTGGTTATACATAGTGATTACAGTTTGATGCTGCCTTTTACATGCACTGAAACACTGTCTAAAAGCCCAATATTCAGATTAAAGAACCACTTTGGGTGTTTCAGAGTTCTTCTATTCTGTTTTAAAATACATTATGTTTATCATTAGACTTACATTGGGTTGACAGTCAAACACCCTCCAGACACCAGAGCTCAGCTTACGTTGTATCATTACACAGGTGCACCTTGTCACAGATGTCTCAAGCAGTTGCAATGCTGACTGCAGGATTCTCCACCAGAGTTTTACCAGTGAATGTTATGTTCATTTCTCTACCAATACGATGCCTCCAACAATGTTTTAGACAATTTGGAGGTATGTCCAACTGGTCTCACAACCACAGACCACGTATTACCACGCCAGCCCAGGACCTCCACATCCGGCTTCTTCACCTGGGGGGCTTTTGTGGGGAGAATAACGAATTCTGATTGGCTGGGCCTGGTTCCCCAGTGGGTGCACCCTGCCCAGGCATGTTAAATCCATAGATTAGGGCCTAATGAATTGATTTCAATTGACTGATTTCCTTATTTGAACTGTAACTCAGTAAAATCTTTGAAATTGTTGCATGTTGCGATTCTATTATTGTTCAGTGTAGATTGTTTCAGTGTTTTTATGAAGAACAGGTCTACTTGAACCAGAAAAGGAAACTTTCCTTGACAACAAGTGATGCGTCCATACAGGCTCTCCTTCTGCCATTGGCTGAACAGTGGATAAATTAAACTGAAATGACTTCACTGCAGCAGTGCATTGATTCTACATTTGTATGTTTTAACATTTTAAACATAACTTTATTTGTAAATCAAGGTTCATTAATTAAATCAGTTTAATAACTGTTTGGAAACAGAAAACGGAAGCTGAATCTGTGATAAATTCAAAAAGCGGTAGGATTTGAAATCCCAACGTAACCCCAGATTTCAACTTTATAGTGAAAACCTGGGGATTTTATATGAAGGAAATGAACCAACATGTAGTTGTAATGAACCCGTTTGTCCAGCAGAGGGAGACTGTGGTCCTCCTGCCTCAACCTCCGTGTCCTCTATAGTCTGCTGTGATTCATTATCTCACTGTACAACTCTTCCTGGTAATCTAAATGTGACCTCTCCCTCCCTGGCAACAGGTGATATAGTGAGAAAACTGAGTAAGGTTTGTAGGCCTCCTTGCGCACGCTTTTCTTTAGGATTGAGGTCAGGGCTTTGTGATGGCCACTCCAATACCTTGACTTTGTTGTCCTTAAGCCATTTTGCCACAACTTTGGAAGTGTGCTTGGAATCAATGTCCATTTGGAAGACCCAGAAGCTTTAACTTCCTGACTAATGTCTTGAGATGTTGCTTCAATATATCCACATAAATTTCCTACCTCATGATGTCGTCTATTTTGTGAAGTGCACCAGTCCCTCCTGCAGAGCACCCCCACAACATGATGCTGCCACCCCCGTGGTTCACGGCTGGGATGGTGTTCTTCGGCTTGCAAACCTCCCCCTTTTTCCTCCAAACATGACAATGGTCATTAAGGCCAAACAGTTCCATTTTTGTTTCATCAGACCAGAGGACAATCCTCCACAAAGTACGATCTTTGTCCCAATGTGCAGTTGCAAATTGTAGTCTGGCTTTTTTATGGCGGTTTTGGAGCAGTGGCCTCTTCCTTGCTGAGTGGCCTTTCAGGTTATGTGGATAGAGGACTCGTTTTACTGTGGATATAGATACTTTTGTACCTTTTTCCTCCAGCGTCTTCACAAGGTCCTTTGCTGTTGTTCTGGGATTGATTTGCACTTTTCGCTCCAAAGTACGTTCATCTCTAGGAGACAGAACGTGTCTCCTTCCTGAGCGGTATGACGGCTGTGTGGTCCCATGGTGTTTATACTTGCATACTATTGTTTGTACAGATGAACGTGGTACCTTCAGGTGTTTGAAAATTGCTCCCAAGGATGAACCAGACTTGTGGAGGTCAACAACAAAAAAATCTGAGGTCTTTGCTGATTTCTTTTGATTTTCCCATGATGTCAAGCAAAGAGGCACTGAGTTTGAAAGTAGGCCTTGAAATAGACCCACAGGTACACCTCCAATTGACTCAAATGATGTCAAGTAGCCAATCAGAAGCTTCTATAGCCATGGCATCATTTTCTGGAATGTTCCAAGCTGTATAAAGGCAAACTTAGTGTATGTAAACTTCTGACCCACTGGAATTGTGATACAAGTGAATTATAAGTGAAATAATCTGTATGTAAACCATTTTTAGGAAAAATTACTTGTTTCATGCACAAAGTAGATGTCCTAACCGACTTGCCAAAACTATACATTTGTGGAGTGGTTGAAAAACGACTCCAACGACTCCAACCTAAGTGTATGTAAACTTCCGACCTCAACTGTATAACTGCTTCTAGCCATTGGTGGTAAAGTCTTGAACCACATAAGAACAGCGTGAACGTGCAGTACAGGCTGACTACACCCCATGTTGCAAAATACATTTTGCATCCACACTGCTCGTGCGCGCCAACGTGCGTCTGCTTTGCCAAGGGCTCAAATAGAAGTCAGTTCTATTTCTGATGCAGATCGCACTGCAAGTCCTGCCTCTCCCATCATCTCATTGGTTTATAGAAGCAGGTACCCACGTGCCATCTCCTTATTGGTTATACCCACGTGGGTCTGAAAGACGAACAAGGTCAGTGGCGGTAATGCACCTAATTTATGAGTCAAGAGAAGTCAAGAGAAGAAAAGGCCCCAAATTAGCTAGCAAGTGCAAACTAGCTAGCTAAATTGCCATAAATGTTTAATGCTTTTTGACATGTCCCCAAATTAATCTAATTGGTTCAGAGTTTATTTTGATATTTTAACCTGTGTGACGTGATCACGTTTGGTGTGTGGGGACAAAATTCATTTATGCACGATGGCAAACGGGCACAGCCAGTGTTGGGTTCCGTGTTAGGCATGCTGCAAGGAGGCATGAGGACTGCAGATGTGGCCAGGGTAATAAATTGCCATGTCCGTACTGTGAGACGCCTATGACAGCACTACAGGGAGACAGGGCGGACAGCTGATCATCCTCGCAGTGGCAGGACACTTGTAACAACACTTGCACAGGATCGGTACATCCGAACATCACACCTGCGGGACAGGTTCAGCATGGCAACAACAACTGCTCGAGATACACCAGGAACGCACAATCCCTCCATCAGAGCTCAGACTGTCTGCAATAGGCTGAGAGGCTGGACTGAGGGCTTGTAGGCCTGTTGTAAGGCAGGTTCTCACCAGACATCACCGGCAACAACGTCGCCTATGGACACAAACCCACCGTCGCTGGACCAGACAGGACTGGCAAAAAGTGCTCTTCACTGACGAGTCGCGGTTTTGTCTCACCAGGGGTGATGTTCGGATTCACGTTTATCGTTGAAGGAATGAGCGTTATGCAGAGGCCTGTACTCTGGAGCGGGATTGATTTGGAGGTGGAGGGTCCGTCATGGACTGGGGCGGTGTGTCACAGCATCATCAGACTGTGATTGTTGTCATTGCAAGGCAATCTCACCGCTGTGCGTTACAGGGAAGACATCCTCCTCCATCATGTGGTACCCTTCCTGCAGGCTCATCCTGACATGACCCTCCAGCATGACAATGTCACCAGCCATACTGCTCGTTCTGTGCGTGATTTCCTGCAAGACAGGAATGTTAGTGTTCTGCCATGGCCAGCGAAGAGCCCGGATCTCAATCCCATTGAGCAAGTCTGGGACCTGTTGGATCGGAGGGCTAGGGCCATTCCCCCCAGAAATGTCGGGGAACTTGCAGGTCACTTGGTGGAAGAGTGGGGTAACATCTCACAGCAAGAACTGGCAAATCTGGTGCCATCCATGAGGAGATGCACTGCAGTATTTAATGCAGCTGGTGGCCACACCAGATACTGACTGTTATTTTTGATTTTGACCCCCCCTTTGTTCAGGAACACATTATTCCATTTCTGTTAGTCAAATGTCTGTGGAACTTGTTCAGTTGTCTCAGTTGTTGAATCTTGTTATGTTCATACAAATATTTACACATGTTAAGTTTGCTGAAAATAAACGCAGTTGACAGTGAGAGGACGTTTCTTTTTAGCTGAGTTTATATAGGAGTGTTAAAGGGGCAGTGCAGTTCATTTACAATTTAAAATTTTAAAATTATATTTCCCCACTATGAGTTTGAAAATCATGACAATGTCCTTTTTATGAAGAGCTGTTTGAAAACAATGCCTGGAATTTGTCCCGCCCTGGCCATACAGAGACTTTTATTCTCTATTTTGGTTAGGCCAGGGTGTGACTAGGGTGGGCATTTCTATGTTCATTTTCTATGTTTTGTATTTCTTTGTTTTTGGCCGGGTGTGGTTCTCAATCAGAGGCACCTGTCTATCGTTGTCTCTGATTGAGAACCATACTTAGGTAGCTTTTTCCCACATGGGATTTGTGGGTAGTTGCTTTCTGTTTAGTGTTTTTCACCTTTCAGGACTGTTTAGGTTATTCCCTTTTGTTATTTTTGTATTAGTGTTCAGTGTCAATAAACAAACATGAAGAAGTACCACGCTGTGCTCTGATCCTCACCTTCTTCCACCAACAAACGTTCCAGAATTTCAGTTTTTGGCCCAGAATATGACATCACAATCTGATCGGATTATTTTGATCAATGACATGTCTTATTTTATTTGCATATGTTTCCTCCTACTTTGAAGGGGTGTCGTGATTAAGTGATAGAAGAGAAGCTGTTTGGAGAATGTATTGATATGGGTGTTGTTCATCTCAGGCCGGAAAACCGTGCCAGTATATCCTCCAAACACCGGCTTCGAGGACATTATCATTTCTATACAACAGGTTACCAACATATTTGTATTTTCTATTTGCCAAAGCAGCAGCTACTCTTCCTGGGATCCAGCAAAATTAAGGCAGTTTATACAATTTTAAAAATATTACAATATGTTCAAAGATTTCACAACACATTGTGTGTCCTCAGGCACCTACTCCACCACAACCACACATCTACAGTACTAAATACATGTGTATAGTGTGTATGTTATATTCAAATAATGTTTTACATAGTTTTGATGAATTTATTCATACTATTTCATCCTTCCACAAGACATAGTCCTGACACAAATCTAGGGTTGCTACCCAAGCCGGCTGGTCGTTCGTTCTATCGGTTCGGTTGCCATACTGGCTGGCAACGTTTATATCCCTCGCTTACTAGCTAACCAACTACGGCTAACTTAAAGTCACATCAACCAGTGGAGCCAGAATAACTAAGTAGCCATATTTGTTCAAGCTGTGAGACATTAGGCTGATGTGACAGTGGGCTGATGAGTCGGTGGACTGATGGGACAGTGGGCTGATGAGACAGTGGACTGATGGGACAGTGGACTGATGGGACAGTGGACTGATGGGACAGTGGACTGATGAGACAGTGGACTGATGAGACAGTGGGCTGATGAGACAGTGGACTGATGAGACAGTGGGCTGATGAGACAGTGGACTGATGAGACAGTGGACTGATGGGACAGTGGGCT
The DNA here is from genome assembly GCF_018296145.1 of Oncorhynchus tshawytscha. Classification (NCBI taxonomy): domain Eukaryota; kingdom Metazoa; phylum Chordata; class Actinopteri; order Salmoniformes; family Salmonidae; genus Oncorhynchus; species Oncorhynchus tshawytscha. Next base: position 29,970,610 of record NC_056430.1, on the reverse strand, counting down.
GATGAGACAGTGGACTGATGGGACAGTGGACTGATGGGACAGTGGGCTGATGAGACAGTGGGCTGATGAGACAGTGGGCTGATGAGACAGTGGACTGATGGGACAGTGGACTGATGAGACAGTGGGCTGATGAGACAGTGGGCTGATGAGACAGTGGACTGATGAGACAGTGGGCTGATGAGACAGTGGACTGATGAGACAGTGGGCTGATGAGACAGTGGACTGATGAGACAGTGGACTGATGAGACAGTGGATTGTGCAGTCCGATAGAACAGAGTAAATAGGCCTTTTAACCATAACAATGAGCTAATGATATACGCGATTTCACCTGGCATAGAAAATGTGCTCTTTCGTCAGGACACTGTTGTTCAGAGCAGCCAACCCTTTTCCTAACCTTAACCTTAACTTCATTCTCATAACCTGCTACGTTAATTATCCTGCCATGTTAATTAGCCTAACCTGCTATAGGACTCCCATTCATGGGCTCCCAAGTGGCACAGCGGTCTAAGGCATTGCATCTCAGTGCAGGGGGTGTCACTACAGTCCCGGGTTCAAATTCAGGCTCTACCACATCTGGCTGTGATTGGGAGTTCCATAGGGCAGCACACTATTGGCCCAGCATCGCTATTTGCAGATGGTGAATACAGTAGCTAGGTGGGAAAACCACATCACAGGCATAGTAAGTTTTTCCTTAAAGTTGAACTACTAAGTGGTTAGTGAGAGAGCATTAACCATTAAACCATAGAAAGCCAGTTTGTCCAGACAAACCAGTCTAGAAAAGTCCGGAACCTTCTGAAGTTCCATTTTATAAATCTAAACCAATAGAAAAATGGAAGACAGCTTCCTCATTAGTTACTAGGGAGAGAGATGTGTGTTGTCCCATCGGTGTCCCAACTCAAATATCACATCAAAAAATGAGAGTGGCATGAGGCAAAAAAACACTGACCTTTTTGTTTCTTTGTAACATTCACAACAACATACATTTTAAGTACAATTGAACCTCAATTTCATAGACCAAGTGTGTGTTTCAGCTGTAATGGGCAGGATAGCTGTTTTAGAAGGAGCTGCTTCCTGTATGTACCCTTGATCCTTTCATCCTTTTTTAGTCAATTCAAATTAAGATTCAAATTAAGTATTTAATGTGTGTATATATGTATGTGTGTGTGTGTGTGTATGTGTGCTGTGTGAAGAGAGCATATGAAAATGCATTCAAATCACTTTTACATTGATAATGAAACCAGTGACAAACATCTTAGAGTCAAACATGCAGAGGAGTGTCACTGCAACAGGAATCATTACAAGCCCAGCAGTGTGTTCTGAGGAGTCAAAGTGAAAGTACCTCCAGCTGATCTGAGATGACCCTGTTCGGCAGAAACATGCCTAAGGCAGTTTGAGAAGTCACCTGACATTACCAGCCTTAAAGATAATAAAAATACCTACATTGCTCCATCCCACTATTCAGCATAGGTCTACCCTACATACTGTACATACATACAGTATTCAAACCCCTTGACTTGTTATTTACATAAGTATTCAGACCCGTTGCTATGAGACTCGAAATTGAGCTCAGGTGGATCCTGTTTCCATTGATCTTCCTTGAACTGTTTCTACAACTTGATTGGAGGCCACCTGTGGTAAATTCAATTGATTGGACATGATTTGGAAAGGCACACACCTGTCATATATACATATATATATGTATATATATTTTTTAATTGATTTAACCTTTATTTAACGACAGTAGGCAAGTTAAGAACAAATTCTTATTTACAATGACAGCCTGCCCGGGCCAAACCTGGACGACGCTGGGCCAATTGTGCGCGTCCCTATTGGACTCTAAATCATAGCCAGATGTGATACAGCCAGGAATTGAACCAGGGTCTGTAGTGACACCTCTAACAATGAGATACTGTGCCTTAGACCACTGCGCCACTATGGAGCCCAAAAGGTCCCACAGTTGACAGTGCATGTCAGAGCACAGAGTCTAGGAAAGCGCTACATAAGTCAAAACAATTAATTCAAATATGAGGGCAACACATATCCATTCTTTTTGTCAAGTTTCCTCAAGCTCAGTAGATTTGGTTGGGAATCATTGATGGACAGCAATATTCAAACCAAGTCTCTGATTTTCAATCAGATTTAAGTCAGGACTGAGACTATGGGTATCTGCCACTATGCTAATGCTAATTTGCTAATGCTAACTACCTCTAATTTCCTTCATACTGGACACAGACATAATAATGTTCGTCTGACGAGTTTGTCTGACTCTGGGGAAGTAAATAAAGGGCCTCAGTGCCAAAATATCCCATGAACGTTTTGGCCTAAATGAAAAACTACAGGTTTGGTGTAAAATCCACTACAACGTGAAACGTGTAATTTCAAGTATTGTAATATATGCCATTTGGCAGACAGCACGACGTACAGTCATACATCCATACATTTTACCTATGGGTGGTTACAGAAATAGAACCCACTATCATGGACATTTAATTGTTATGTACTCCCAGCTGAGCTACAGAGACGCATTGTGTTATGGGTATGCTTGTCACCGGCAATGCCTGATGAGTTTATCAGGATCAAAACAAACAAAAAAACTCTATCCCAGGGTTAGGTTTGTTTCTCTGCTCATCTCTGCTCTTCTCAGTATAACTCTGCTCAGCGGTCACTTCCTCATTCCAACCCTCTTCCTGGATTCAGACTAGAGACCTGGTTGTTCACACTTCCCCTATTCAAAGGCCGTGGTTTGGAAAGTCCCATCACTCGTCTGTTTCAGTTCAGTTGTTACATATTAGCCAATAGGAAAATCAACTTTTCAGTTTCTCACCTGTTGCTAGGGAGATGTGTAACCCTATTGAAAAGGGTGAGTGAATGAAGCTCAGCAGACTACAGTGAACTGAAGCTGAGGCAGGAGGACCACAAGTCTTTCCCTGATGGACATAAGGGTCCATAACAACTACAGTCGTGGCCTAAAGTTTTCAGAATGACACAAATATTAAATCCACAAAGTTTGCTGCTTCAGTGTCTCTAGATATTTTTGTCAGATGTTACTATAGAATACTGAAGTATAATTACAAGCATTTCATAAGTGTCAAAGGCTTTTATTGACAGTTACATGAAGTTGATGCAAAGAGTCAATATTTACAGTGTTGACACTTCTTTTTCAAGCCCTCTGCAATCTGCCCTGGCATGCTGCCAATTAACTTCTGGGCCACATCCTGACTGATGGCAGCCCATTCTTGCATAATCAATGCTTGGAGTTTGTCAGAATTTGTTGGTTTTTGTTTGTCCACCCGCCTCTTGAGGATTGACCACAAGTTCTCAATGGGATTAAGGTCTGGGGAGTTTCCTGGCCATGGACCCAGAATACGATGTTTTGTTCCCCGAGCCACTTAGTTATCAGAGCAGCTCACAGATTACTGCACCTGTACATAGCCCATCTATAATTTAGCCCAAACAACTACCTCTCCCCCTACTGTATTTATTTATTCCTTTTTTTTGCCTTTACCTCCCTTATCTCACCTCATTTGCTCACATTGTATATAGACGTATTTGTCTACTGTATTATTGACTGTATGTTTGTTTACTCCATGTGTAACTCTGTGTTGTTGTTTGAGTCGAACTGCTTTGCTTTATCTTGGCCAGGTCACAGTTGTAAATGAGAACTTGTTCTCAACTAGCCTACCTGGTTAAAGGTGAAAAAAAATAAAAAATACCTAGTCTGTTGCACAAACACAGCTTCAGTAGTCCTAGAGGTACAGCATGGCAGCAGTCTCATAGTTTACAGGAGACAGAGCTACAGGTGAATGTATTAGGGCATACTATGGAGAGTACTGAGTATAAGATCGTATACTACTACTGTATTAGGGTATACTATGGAGAGTACTGAGTATAAGATCGTATACTACTACTGTATTAGGGTATACTATGGAGAGTACTGAGTATAAGATCGTATACTACTACTGTATTAGGGTATACTATGGAGAGTACTGAGTATAAGATCGTATACTACTACTGTATTAGGGTATACTATGGAGAGTACTGAGTATAAGATCGTATACTACTACTGTATTAGGGCATACTATGGAGAGTACTGAGTATAAGATCGTATACTACTACTGTATTAGGGTATACTATGGAGAGTACTGAGTATAAGATCGTATACTACTACTGTATTAGGGCATACTATGGAGAGTACTGAGTATAAGATCGTATACTACTACTGTATTAGGGCATACTATGGAGAGTACTGAGTATAAGATCGTATACTACTACTGTATTAGGGTATACTATGGAGAGTACTGAGTATAAGATCGTATACTACTACTGTATTAGGGCATACTATGGAGAGTACTGAGTATAAGATCGTATACTACTACTGTATTAGGGTATACTATGGAGAGTACTGAGTATAAGATCGTATACTACTACTGTATTAGGGTATACTATGGAGAGTACTGAGTATAAGATCGTATACTACTACTGTATTAGGGTATACTATGGAGAGTACTGAGTATAAGATCGTATACTACTACTGTCTTAGGGTATACTATGGAGAGTACTGAGTATAAGATCGTATACTACTACTGTATTAGGGTATACTATGGAGAGTACTGAGTATAAGATCGTATACTACTACTGTATTAGGGCATACTATGGAGAGTACTGAGTATAAGATCGTATACTACTACTGTATTAGGGTATACTATGGAGAGTACTGAGTATAAGATCGTATACTACTACTGTATTAGGGCATACTATGGAGAGGGTACTGAGTAGTATAAGATCGTATACTACTACTGTATTAGGGCATACTATGGAGAGTACTGGTATAAGAGTATAAGATCGTATACTACTACTGTATTAGGGTATACTATGGAGAGTACTGAGTATAAGATCGTATACTACTACTGTATTAGGGTATACTATGGAGAGTACTGAGTATAAGATCGTATACTACTACTGTATTAGGGCATACTATGGAGAGTACTGAGTATAAGATCGTATACTACTACTGTATTAGGGCATACTATGGAGAGTACTGAGTATAAGATCGTATACTACTACTGTATTAGGGTATACTATGGAGAGTACTGAGTATAAGATCGTATACTACTACTGTATTAGGGTATACTATGGAGAGTACTGAGTATAAGATCGTATACTACTACTGTATTAGGGCATACTATGGAGAGTACTGAGTATAAGATCGTATACTACTACTGTATTAGGGCATACTATGGAGAGTACTGAGTATAAGATCGTATACTACTACTGTATTAGGGTATACTATGGAGAGTACTGAGTATAAGATCGTATACTACTACTGTATTAGGGTATACTATGGAGAGTACTGAGTATAAGATCGTATACTACTACTGTATTAGGGTATACTATACTATGGAGAGTACTGAGTATAAGATCGTATACTACTACTGTATTAGGGTATACTATGGAGAGTACTGAGTATAAGATCGTATACTACTACTGTATTAGGGTATACTATGGAGAGTACTGAGTATAAGATCGTATACTACTACTGTATTAGGGTATACTATGGAGAGTACTGCGTATAAGATCGTATACTACTACTGTATTAGGGTATACTATGGAGAGTACTGAGTATAAGATCGTATACTACTACTGTATTAGGGTATACTATGGAGAGTACTGAGTATAAGATCGTACACTACTACTGTATTAGGGTATACTATGGAGAGTACTGAGTATAAGATCGTACACTACTACTGTATTAGGGTATACTATGGAGAGTACTGAGTATAAGATCGTATACTACTACTGTATTAGGGTATACTATGGAGAGTACTGAGTATAAGATCGTATACTACTACTGTATTAGGGTATACTATGGAGAGTACTGAGTATAAGATCGTACACTACTACTGTATTAGGGTATACTATGGAGAGTACTGAGTATAAGCTCGTATACTACTACTATATTAGGGTATACTATGGAGAGTACTGAGTATAAGATCGTATACTACTACTGTATTAGGGCATACTATGGAGAGTACTGAGTATAAGATCGTTTCCTACTACTGTATTAGGGTATACTATGGAGAGTACTGAGTATAAGATCGTATACTACTACTGTATTAGGGTATACTATGGAGAGTACTGAGTATAAGATCGTATACTACTACTATATTAGGGCATACTATGGAGAGTACTGAGTATAAGATCGTATACTACTACTGTATTAGGGCATACTATGGAGAGTACTGAGTATAAGATCGTATACTACTACTGTATTAGGGTATACTATGGAGAGTACTGAGTATAAGATCGTATACTACTACTGTATTAGGGTATACTATGGAGAGTACTGAGTATAAGATCGTATACTACTACTGTATTAGGGCATACTATGTATACTATGGAGAGTACTGAGTATAAGATCGTATACTACTACTGTATTAGGGTATACTATGGAGAGTATGAGTATAAGATCGTATACTACTACTGTATTAGGGTATACTATGGAGAGTACTGAGTATAAGATCGTATACTACTACTACTACTGTATTAGGGTATACTATGGAGAGTACTGAGTATAAGATCGTATACTACTACTGTATTAGGCATACTATGGAGAGTACTGAGTATAAGATCGTATACTACTACTGTATTATAAGGTATACTATGGAGAGTACTGAGTATAAGATCGTATACTACTACTGTATTAGGGTATACTATGGAGAGTACTGAGTATAAGATCGTATACTACTACTGTATTAGGGTATACTATGGAGAGTACTGAGTATAAGATCGTATACTACTACTGTATTAGATCGTATACTACTACTGTATTATACTATGGAGAGTACTGAGTATAAGATCGTATACTACTACTGTATTAGGGTATACTATGGAGAGTACTGAGTATAAGATCGTATACTACTACTGTATTAGGGTATACTATGGAGAGTACTGAGTATAAGATCGTATACTACTACTGTATTAGGGCATACTATGGAGAGTACTGAGTATAAGATCGTAAACTACTACTGTATTAGGGTATACTATGGAGAGTACTGTATTAGTATAAGATCGTATACTACTACTACTGTATTAGGGTATACTATGGAGAGTACTGAGTATAAGATCGTATACTACTACTGTATTAGGGTATACTATGGAGAGTACTCGTATACTACTACTGTATAAGATCGTATACTACTACTGTATTAGGGTATACTATGGAGAGTACTGAGTATAAGATCGTATACTACTACTGTATTAGGGTATACTATGGAGAGTACTGAGTATAAGATCGTATACTACTACTGTATTAGGGTATACTATGGAGAGTACTGAGTATAAGATCGTATACTACTACTGTATTAGGGTATACTATGGAGAGTACTGAGTATAAGATCGTACACTACTACTGTATTAGGGTATACTATGGAGAGTACTGAGTATATGATCGTACACTACTACTGTATTAGGGTATACTATGGAGAGTACTGAGTATAAGATCGTACACTACTACACAGCCATACAGAGTATATACAGTATGTAGAATTAAAATGATCCGAATGGATATAGTAAAGCAGCATGTACATAGCAGTTTCTGGGTACTGTGGCCCTCATACCTCTCTCTGTGTAATATGTAAAGATACGGAGAGCTGTAACCCAGGGTCTCCCAGGACATTCTCACTGGGCTGTAGCTCCAGACCATAAGCATTTATTTATATTATCGAGAACAGAACATTTGAAGAGCCATTAGGTGGGTCACACCATTAAATTGTGGTCAGTCACTCTGCAGACTCTGGACTGATGGCTCTTGACCCTGTGTTGGACAGAGCAGGTGAAACCCATTCAGCCCTGACAGAATTCCCTAGGACTGGTCTTGTCTAGACAATAACATGTCTGGTTCCTCAAACAGAAACAAAATATACAGAGGTATGCACAGTATGTGTACAGTTGACATGCAATATACTGTACATGCCAGTCATTTGTGATCAAAAGCAGGTCAGATGTTGAAATGTCAAGAATAACTAGATTAGCATATTATTTAAATGTAGCCTAGTCATGAAGAGCATAAGTTTATGAGAAATGCAACTGACAAACGTAATACATTTTTCCTAATAGCATAACCTTTGTACTGTGTTCATGTCATGACCCTGGTCTCTGGTCGTATGTGATTCCCTATGTCCCTATCAGAAGGCAGGTAACCTTGATCCTGTCAGATTTACAGGAGTTCCTAGGTAGTAGGAGTTGGGGATCGATTTAGTATTCAGAACAAGAACGTCACACCAACCACAGGGAAGTGACCGATACACGACATGTTCAAGGTCACCGTCATTTTACCTCAGATACCAAGAAAACATCAAACCCAACCTTAGTAAACAGAGACACTGAATCATAATGGTTTATTGAAAAGCTTGTACCATATCAAAGGTGTGTAAAATATGTCCCAGTTAAATAGGAGACCTGAAACCACAACGATGACAGAGCAGAAAATGAAGGGAGCTGAAATCAACCATATAAAATCTTATCAATGAGACATGAAGGAGGTTGCTTTCCAGGGGTGTGATGTCAGTACAGGGGTGTGATGTCAGTACAGGGGTGTGATGTCAGGACAGGGGTGTGATGTCAGTACAGGGGGACATTTAAAGTCTAAAACATGAAGAAATGAAAACAGACTGAAGCTATTTTCTACTCTCATTAACCAGCGTTTTACTCCTTCTCAAAACAGCAGTATTACCACACACAATATGTTCACCATTTACTGAACTTATTCCTTTGTCTTTTGTTCCTTTGAGAACAAGTGTGTTATTTGTTAGTGAAAAAGACACAACAGTAAAGCTGAGTAAAGAACCCCCAGCACAGTGGACTGTTGTATGTGCTGCCCACTCATAATAACTTACAGTGTTATAGTAGGTCAGTTAAAGCAGTTCTCTACCACCCCTATTAGGTTAATAAACAACTAATTACATCATTCTCAGCACTAACTGTCTAAATACTATCAAGCCTAAAGTTGTTAATGGATTAATGATGAAAGGTGTAAGGATAATATGTTACCAACAATATGTTTCATTAGGAAAGTATTGATGAATATTCAGTTAAACACTCCAGCAGTAGACGTCCTTTCAGGAACACTGATTCATAACAAGCAAGAAAATCTCATTTGGGATCGATTTATGCAGCAGATACACCAATGTACCTTCAAATGTGAAAATGTAGTAAGCAGGTATTCGAAGTGAGACAAATGCCTATAATGACATATTTAACATGAGCCATTGTAACTGGTCTTTCAGCAGAATAGAGTCTCACCTTGTTGCTACTAGAGCACCCCTGTTATAGGAGAGAGAGAGACAGAGAGAGAGACAGAGAGAGAGAATATGAATCATTATAACATTCACATGTTGATGAACACAATCCCATATGCTGTTCTATACTATTACACTATTACTATTGCTCTCTCTGCTTTCTGCTCTCTCTGCTTTCTGCTCTCTGCTCTCTCTGCTTTCTGCTCTCTCTGCTCTCTCTCTCTCTGCTCTCTCTCTCTCTGCTCTCTCTCTCTCTGCTCTCTCTGCTCTCTCTCTCTCTGCTCTCTCTGCTCTCTCTCTCTCTGCTCTCTCTCTCTCTGCTCTCTCTCTCTCTGCACTCTCTCTCTCTGCACTCTCTCTCTGCACACTCTCTCTGCACTCTCGCTCTGCACTCTCTCTCTCTGCACTCTCTCTCTCTCTCTCTCTCTGCTTTCTGCTCTCTCTGCACTCTCTCTCTCTCTCTCTCTGCTCTCTCTCTGCTCTCTCTCTGCACTCTCTCTCTCTGCACTCTCTCTCTCTCTGCACTCTCTCTGCACTCTCTCTCTGCACTCTCTCTCTCTCTCTGCTTTCTGCTCTCTCTGCACTCTCTCTCTCTCTCTCTGCTCTCTCTCTCTGCTCTCTCTCTGCACTCTCTCTCTCTGCACTCTCTCTCTCTCTGCACTCTCTCTGCACTCTCTCTCTGCACTCTCTCTCTGCACTCTCTCTGCACTCTCTCTCTGCACTCTCTCTCTCTGCACTCTCTCTCTCTGCACTCTCTCTCTCTGCACTCTCTCTCTCTGCACTCTCTCTCTCTGCACTCTCTCTATTACTATTAAACTATTACAATAACAAAGTATTGAGATAAACTTTTGTTATTGACCAAATACTTATTTTCCACCATAATTTGCAAATAAATTCATAAAAAATCCTACAATGTGATTTTCTGGATTTTTCTTCTCATTTTGTCTGTCATAGTTGAAGTGTAGCTATGATGAAAATTACAGGCCTCATCTTTTTAAGTGGGAGAACTTGCACAATTGGTGGCTGACTAAATACTTTTTGCCCCACTGTATATCTATGTTTTCTACACACTGATGACCTCACCAGAAGACTTCTTCTTGTAGTAGATCAGTCCTGCTAATGCTAAGATGGTTCCCAGCACCAGACCAGATGCACCGATGGCTATCTTATTCCTCTCAGCCTCAGGCAGGGACGGGTCTGTCAGAGAGAAAGGATCATTTCAACAACAATATTACTGTGATTCAATAACAGTATTTCTATTAAATACACCACACACACAACATAGTCTCTGTACCACCATTACCTCACACCCCATGAACCTACTCTCACACAATTACCCCACTCTCACACACCGTTACCCCACTCTCACACAATTACCCCACTCTCACACACCGTTACCCCACTCTCAGACACTGTTACCCCACTCTCACACAATTACCCCACTCTCACACACACAATTACCCCACTCTCACACAATTACCCCACTCTCACACACCGTTACCCAACTCTCACACACCATTACCCCACTCTCACCTCATTAACCCACTCCTACACATTACCCCACTCCTACACATTACCCCACTCTCACACCCTTACCCCACTCTCACACAATTACCCCACTCTCACACAATTACCCCACTCTCACCCCATTACCCCACTCTCACACACCGTTACCCCACTCTCACCTCATTAACCCACTCTCAGACCGTTACCCCACTCTCACACCATTACCCCACTCTCACACCCTTACCCCACTCTCACCCCATTACCCCACTCTCACCTCATTAACCCACTCTCAGACCCTTACCCCACTCTCACACCCAACTCTCACCCCATTAACCCACTCTCACACTATTACCCCACTCTCACACACAATTACCCCACTCTCACACACAATTACCCAACTCTCACACACCGTTACCCCACTCTCACACACCGTTACCGCACTCTCACACACCGTTACCCCACTCTCACACACCGTTACCCCACTCTCACACACCGTTACCCCACTCTCACACAATTACCCCACTCTCACACACCGTTACCCCACTCTCACACACCGTTACCCCACTCTCACACAATTACCCCACTCTCACACACCGTTACCCCACTCTCACACAATTACCCCACTCTCACACACCGTTACCCCACTCTCACACAATTACCCCACTCTCACACACCGTTACCCCACTCTCACACATTACCCCACACTCACACATTACCCCACTCTCACACAATTACCCCACTCTCACACAATTACCCCACTCTCACATACCGTTACCCCACTCTCACACACCGTTACCCCACTCTCACACAATTACCCCACTCTCACACACCGTTACCCCACTCTCACACACCGTTACCCCACTCTCACACAATTACCCCACTCTCACACACCGTTACCCCACTCTCACACACAGTTACCCCACTCTCACACAATACCCCACTCTCACACATTACCCCACACTCACCCTATTACCCCACTCTCACCCCATTACCCCACTCTCACCCCATTACCCCACTCTCACCCCATTACCCCACTCTCACCCCATTAACCCACTCTCACACCCTTACCCACTCTCACACCCTTACCCCACTCTCACACCCATACCCCACTCTCACACCCTTACCCCACTCTCAGACTCTTACCCCACTCTCACCCCATTACCCCACTCTCAGACCCTTACCCCACTATCGCCCCATTACCCCACTATCGCCCCTTACCCCAGTGATACATCATGGGCTCAGTGAGGCTGATGTGTTCCACCATACAGGAGATCTTCTCTCCAGACTTGGGTGTGTACTCCAGGTGGGAGTGGATCTGGTAGTACCAGTCCCCGTTAGCCAGCTCCTCAGTGGAGGTCACATCAGATTTCACCTCACGTCCGTCCCTCAGCCAGGTCACTCTGATTTGTTTAGGGTAGAAGTCATAGGCGCTGCACATCAGCATGGCAGGGTGTCTGCCACTGGGGGGAGTCACTGAGCTCAGTCTGACATGGGGCTCAACTAATGGAGGAAACAAAACATTTGTCAGCATAGTTATATCATTGTTATATTATACACTATATATGATAGGATGCATAACATTTAGTCCATAGTTCTGATATCATTGAACCATCGCTGTGCTTTATAAATTAGACTTCATTAGAGAGATGAGCTGGAACGTACATACAATAGATGATTAGGACTGAACTGTTGATACATAGCTGACTAGTCATACTGTAATGGGGCGGCAGGGTAGCGTAGTGGTTGGAGTGTTGGACTAGTAACCGGAAGGTTGCAAGTTCAAATCCCTGAGCTGACAAGGTTGCTCAGTGTTCTAAATACAGTTCCAGCTATAAAACTATTCAAGAAAAACCATGTTATTCATCCATCCAAGTTAGATAACAATCATGTCTTTATTAAGTTTGTACCTTTAGTCTGGATATACATCTTTATTAATCCCTCAATCTCCACCATCATCTTCATCAGACAGATCTCTATATAACATTTATCCTGAATAAAATAAAGTAATGGTCTTGACTTGCTCAGTCAGAGTCCTGTAAGTGGTGTTAAGGAGCCCTGCTCACCTGTCTTGTCCAGTATGGCTCTGTAGTGGAGAGCAGCGTTAGGCTTACAGAAACGCTCCAGCTCCGCCTGCTCTTGACCCAGCTGAGGACCTTTGTTCCATGCTTCTGCATTCTTCACACCCAGCTCAGTGTATCCAACATACCTCCCCACAGTGCTGTTGAATCTGATATATTCAGCCTTATTGAAAACATAAGAGTCTATAAACTCTATACCATGCAGGTCCTTTGAGGAGTATCGACACTGTACCAACCGATGATGAAAATATCCATCTGAAAGGAAAACATGAATACAGATCAATGTTTTGTCAGATTAAAAGACACATTCAATATTCCATATAGTTATAATATGATGTTAAATGTAGTACTCTGCCAATTTTATAAACTTGTTTATTTTATATTTTTAAAAGGAATCATGTCACAATCTATACTCATTTACACAAAAGATGGTGTATTTTTATCCAACCATGTTGTATTCCACTATACAATATTTGACAATATAGTGTGTCTATCTGCTGAAAGACGTTTCTACAAAACAACCTTCAATAAATAGAAGCTTATTATGAAGATTTTAAAAGATGTCATGCTATTTGCCAAGTGTGTAATTGATGCTTTGTTGATATGTACTAGGCTTACATGCATTATTTAACTTGTGTCTGGTTTACTCTTAATGCAAGTACCATTCTACTATCACATACTATACACTGTCAGAGTCGAGAAGAATATTACAGAATTACTTAAAATATGTTCATGCAAAAGTTCTGATTTACTATGTCTTTGCTACACAAAATACCCCCTGTGTAATCTAAATGTCACTGTCCATGATTCTAACTGAGACATGATTTAAAGCATGATCAACAACAACAAAAATGTGTTCTCAATTTACCTGTTCCAGAGAATATGAACAAAATCAAGGTCAGGCAAATGTAGAAGGCAATTGGCATCGACATGTTCCTCTGCTGAGTGAGAGTCAACTAAAGACAGCAGCTCAGAGGGAAAGGAATTAACTGTTGAGGAAATGGGCCAGTCCTCTGCTGCTGACACACAGCGTCACATGTTACCAGGCAGACCCTACAAGATGATCTTAAATATCATGATTATTTTCAACATTCACTAAATTGTATCAATTGTATCAAACTTTTCAATATCACTATGATAGGGGATCCACATCTGGTGACAAAATTCTAAACAAATAAAACAAAAGAAAATAAGAAACATAACAAAAGATGTATTTATACTTGTTATGTAAAATAAAATGATAAATACTATTCAATACATAAGAATTAAAAATACATATTTTTTTCAGGGGCACTTTCACAGGAGGATACACTTGTAGACCACTATCTACTACCACAGTGTCTCCTGACCCCTCCTGTCTCAGCCTCCAGTATTTATGCTGCAGTAGTTTATGTGTCGGGGGGCTAGGGTCAGTTTGTTATATCTGGAGTACTTCTCCTGTCCTATTCGGTGTCCTGTGTGAATTTAAGTGTGCGTTCTCTAATTCTCTCTTTCTCTCTCTCTCTCTCGGAGGACCTGAGCCCTAGGACCATGCCTCAGGACTACCTGACATGATGAGTCCTTGCTGTCCCCAGTCCACCTGGCCGTGCTGCTGCTCCAGTTTCAACTGTTCTGCCTTATTATTATTGGACCATGCTGGTCATTTATGAACATTTGAACATCTTGGCCATGTTCTGTTATAATCTCCACCCGGCACAGCCAGAAGAGGACTGGCCACCCCACATAGCCTGGTTCCTCTCTAGGTTTCTTCCTAGGTTTTGGCCTTTCTAGGGAGTTTTTCCTAGCCACCGTGCTTCTACACCTGCATTGCTTGCTGTTTGGGGTTTTAGGCTGGGTTTCTGTACAGCACTTTGAGATATCAGCTGATGTACAAAGTGCTATATAAATAAATTTGATTTGATTTGATATCGGTGTCTGTTTGCGGCAGACCTGGGTTCAAAAAGTATTTCTCTTCTTTCCATACATTAGTTGAGCTTGATTGAGCTTGATTGAGCTTGCCTAGCATAATAGAATCAATCAAAGTACCTCTTTATGAGTAAATAATATCTTAGTCCAAACATTGATTACAGTCCTCCCTACATGACTACCTAACCTCGCCACCTTTTGAGGTGCTGGTCTGAGGTGTGCAGGTTTCTGTTGTTGAAAGAGAATCTGGCCAATCAATTCTGCATAAATTCAAGTTGATTTATTCCTACGGTAACAGAAGTGCTTTATCTGAATTGTATGGTAATAATTACACTTTTGTAATACAAATGTTTAAAGGTTAAACATTAAAATGCTAAATTATTCTAAGAAAATATTATTTTATAACAATATTTTAATGCCTATGCTTTATCTCAATGTTTTCACCATTTTTCATATGGTTTGAGCTTTTGCTATCATAAAGGCATCATGCAAAACAAAGGCTACTATTGGCAGTAGTTTCTCTGCCCTGTCTTTCTCAAGTTGTCCCCTTGTGGAACTATGCCAGGCAGTGCTTGGCTGGTTTTAGAATTGTTATTTTAGTCATTCGTTGTACATTACAGAGTTTGTAGTATATTAAAACTATCAGGGAAGTTTGTCTGTAAACAAACCCCCAATAGAATGTGCTGTGGCACACCATAAGTAGGTGGGTGGGGGGGGGTGTAGGGGTCACGTGTGGCAGTGGAACCAGAAGACACAGACTAGGAGTTTCAGGGCTAATAAGCTTTAATAAACATGTAAAAGGTTACAAAGGGAAAAATGAAACACAAACACCAACTAGAACTCAAACCGGGGGCAAACCCATATCCCAGATGTACATCAATTTGGCGGTGCTAATCCCTTGCCCAGTCAATCTTCTGAGCAGCAGGGACTAGTTTAATATTCCATGTACATACATCTCCCCTTCAAATTATCTGCAGTTTCACCTCTCATTCCTAAGGAGGCTTAAAAGGCTCTGTCATCTACAGTCTATATAATCCGTTTTAACAGTACAAAGATACTTTAAATGATAGCAAAGTCCTCTTCGCATGTTCTACAGCTGTGTAGTTAGTGGCTAGTGTGTTTACTTATACCAATGTGTGACGGAAAAGAAACGTAGCAAAGGATGACCTAAACAAACTTGACAAAATCATACAGAAAGCAAGCTCATAAAAAGGATGCAGGCCAAGGGTCACACAATCATCAAACATGTCACCCACCCACTCCACAGCACTGTAATGCAACACAGAGCAGCTTCGGTAGTAGGTTCATTATGCCCACTGAGAGGTTCAGGAGGAATGAGGCTTTCAATAAGTGGAATGTTTAATAGATTTATGATGCCTTCTGAATAGTAATGTTGTTTGTTTTCCCAGAGCAGGATAGACAACAGCATGTCTTACCTTTCTCAAACGGCTCTCTATCTTTAATGGCTACAGCTGTAAGGTGCAGGGGCCTTCTTCTGTCTTATTTGTGTCTTTAACATGTGTTTGTCATTGGTCTTGTCGTTGCAATTTTTTGATGATGCTGAGTTCCAAAACTATTTCCCAAGTTGCGATCAATAAAGTACTACTCTCTCTACTCTATATTTATACAGATTTAACTGTGACGCTCTGACAGCTGTAGTCTCAGTTGCACTGGTTCCCTTTGATGAGGAAGAATGTTCCGGTAGCAACTCCCATTAGCCCCAGAGTCAGACCCACACCACAGAACACAGCAGGGCCCACACTGGGCTGGCTCACCTCAGGTTCTGTGGACACACACACACACACCGTGACACTGAAATATTCAGAAGAAGTCAAAAGTAATGCAGGCTAAATGTAATGTGATTGTGTCTTCTCACCCCAGATCCGTGTCAGGGGCTCAGTAAGGCCCTTGTGCTCCACAGTACAGCCATAGATGTCTCCCTCCTCTGGGGTGAAGCTCAGACTGGAGAACTGGTTGAAGGTGACATCAGTGTTGGGGTAGGGGGTGCTGATACGCCCTCCCTCAGTTACATTCTGATTGTTCCTGGTCCACCTGACTCTGACAGGTGGAGGGAAGAACCCACTGACGTGGCAGATGAGGGTGTTCTCCACCCCCAGTTTCACATCATCCCTGGGGTAGATGCTGCTGTGAGGAGGGTCTGTGGGAACACATTTAATATCACATTCATTCTTCCTTGTTGTGTTGTCATTGTGTTGGGCTAAAACAATGTTACATCTGCCATTAGGTCACATGATGTTAGTCCGGCTTGTTGTAGTAATATTAAAAGGCTGTAACACTGATCATATGTGGAGCTCTATAACACAGACAATACAACATATGAGGTTACAGTGAGGTGACTATTTTACTGCTTGGATCCTATTCATTCATTCACTCCAGATTACTTTCTCTCTCTTACCTATTGTCTCTGGTGGGTTCTTGTAAGCTTTTATAGATGTGGCCAGGTTTGCTTTGCATACCCCCTGATTACCTACAGCCTGTTCATAAAATCCAGGGAAGGTCATCTGATCTGCAAACGGAGGCAGCGGCATCACTCCCTCCTTTTTGTTGAAGTCTGCGTACCACAACTCTTCACCATCCAGTCCATACATACCCACTCCATCTGAATCACTGCATCCATTAATAGATATATCAATATGCAGAACTGAGAAAAGAACCAAATGAACCCGTTAGTACATTACATCTGGAAGCTCATCGTTGTGATGCTCAGACACATTATTTAATAACATTTTACTGTCCTGCTTTACCAACATGAACACATCCTTTTAACCCTTCAGTGGTTGAATTAGTGGCAGAATAATGTGGTAATACTGTATTTGTACAGACCACTACAGGTGGTTTAACATGTTCAACTAACTATCAAGACACAGTTAACTATCCACTAACTACCCCCTAACCCGGTAACCTATAACCCAAACACCATCCTGTCCCTGGTCTAACCCTGTAACCCAAACACCATCCTGTCCCTGGTCTAACCCTGTAACCCAAACACCATCCTGTCCCAGGTCTAACCCTGTAACCCAAACACCATCCTGTCCCTGGTCTAACCCTTTAACCCAAACACCATCCAGTCCCTGTCCCTGCTCTAACCCTGTAACCCAAACACCATCCTGTCCCTGGTCTAACCCTGTAACCCAAACACCATCCTGTCCCTGGTCTAACCCTGTAACCCAAACACCATCCTGTCCCTGGTCTAACCCTGTAACCCAAACACCATCCTGTCCCTGGTCTAACCCTATAACCCAAACACCATCCTGTCCCAGGTCTAACCCTGTAACCCAAACATCATCCTGTCCCTGGTCTAACCCTGTAACCCAAACACCATCCTGTCCCTGGTCTAACCCTATAACCCAAACACCATCCTGTCCCTGGTCTAACCCTGTAACCCAAACATCATCCTGTCCCTGGTCTAACCCTGTAACCCAAACACCATCCTGTCCCTGGTCTAACCCTGTAACCCAAACATCATCCTGTCCCTGGTCTAACCCTGTAACCCAAACACCATCTTGTCCCTGTCCCTGGTCTAACCCTGTAACCCAAACACCATCCTGTCCCTGGTCTAACCCTGTAACCCAAACACCATCCTGTCCCTGGTCTAACCCTGTAACCCAAACACCATCCTGTCCCTGTCCCTGGTCTAACCCTGTAATCCAAACACCATCCTGTCCCTGGTCTAACCCTGTAACCCAAACATCATCCTGTCCCTGGTCTAACCCTGTAACCCAAACACCATCCTGTCCCTGGTCTAACCCTGTAACCCAAACACCATCCTGTCCCTGGTCTAACCCTATAACCCAAACACCATCCTGTCCCAGGTCTAACCCTGTAACCCAAACATCATCCTGTCCCTGGTCTAACCCTGTAACCCAAACACCATCCTGTCCCTGGTCTAACCCTATAACCCAAACACCATCCTGTCCCTGGTCTAACCCTGTAACCCAAACATCATCCTGTCCCTGGTCTAACCCTGTAACCCAAACACCATCCTGTCCCTGGTCTAACCCTGTAACCCAAACATCATCCTGTCCCTGGTCTAACCCTGTAACCCAAACACCATCTTGTCCCTGTCCCTGGTCTAACCCTGTAACCCAAACACCATCCTGTCCCTGGTCTAACCCTGTAACCCAAACACCATCCTGTCCCTGGTCTAACCCTGTAACCCAAACACCATCCTGTCCCTGTCCCTGGTCTAACCCTGTAATCCAAACACCATCCTGTCCCTGGTCTAACCCTGTAACCCAAACATCATCCTGTCCCTGGTCTAACCCTGTAACCCAAACACCATCCTGTCCCTGGTCTAACCCTGTAACCCAAACATCATCCTGTCCCTGGTCTAACCCTGTAACCCAAACATCATCCTGTCCCTGGTCTAACCCTGTAACCCAAACACCATCCTGTCCCTGGTCTAACCCTGTAACCCAAACACCATCCTGTCCCTGGTCTAACCCTGTAACCCAAACACCATCCTGTCCCTGTCCCTGGTCTAACCCTGTAACCCAAACACCATCCTGTCCCTGGTCTAACCCTATAACGCAAACATCATCCTGTCCCAGGTCTAACCCTATAACCCAAACACCATCCTGTCCCTGGTCTAACCCTGTAACCTATAACCCAAACATCATCCTGTCCCAGGTCTAACCCTATAACCCAAACACCATCCTGTCCCTGGTCTAACCCTGTAACCCAAACATCATCCTGTCCCAGGTCTAACCCTATAACCCAAACACCATCCTGTCCCTGGTCTAACCCTGTAACCCAAACATCATCCTGTCCCAGGTCTAACCCTACAACCCAAACACCATCCTGTCCCTGGTCTAACCCTGTAACCCAAACACCATCCTGTCCCTGGTCTAACCCTATAACCCAAACACCATCCTGTCCCTGGTCTAACCCTGTAACCTATAACCCAAACATCATCCTGTCCCAGGTCTAACCCTGTAACCCAAACACCATCCTGTCCCTGGTCTAACCCTGTAACCCAAACACCATCCAGTCCCTGGTCTAACCCTGTAACCCAAACACCATCCTGTCCCTGGTCTAACCCTGTAACCCAAACACCATCCTGTCCCAGGTCTAACCCTGTAACCCAAACATCATCCTGTCCCAGGTCTAACCCTATAACCCAAACACAATCCTGTCCCAGGTCTAACCCTGTAACCCAAACACCATCCTGTCCCTGGTCTAACCCTGTAACCCAAACACCATCCTGTCCCAGGTCTAACCCTGTAACCCAAACATCATCCTGTCCCAGGTCTAACCCTATAACCCAAACACCATCCTGTCCCAGGTCTAACCCTGTAACCCAAACACCATCCTGTACCTGGTCTAACCCTATAACCCAAACACCATCCTGTCCCTGGTCTAACCATATAACCCAAACACCATCCTGTCCCTGGTCTAACCCTATAACCCAAACACCATCCTGTCCCTGGTCTAACCCTAGAACCCAAACACCATCCTGTCCCTGGTCTATCACCTAACCTGTAACAAACTGGTGCATCAATTCTCCCTAACCAAGGAGTATCACTAATGTGTTAATTTCAGTCACAGTGGTCAATATTATCCATTTTAAACATTACAAGCTCTTGAAACACGTGTTTGGTTATATAATATATTTTATTTCCCTCATCAACTGAATAATATCTACTTACCTTTGTCTTCTGCATACACCTGACAGCAGAGGATGAGAACAATCATAGAGGTCTTCATGTTCAGACAACAGAGAGACATTCAGGAGGACTATACTGTATAGTAGTTACCTTCTGACTGCTGTGAACCTTTACTGGAGGGATTCAACTTGTTTCTCTAAGTGCAGCAGCTTCCTGAACAATAGGACCAATCAGGTCACTTGTTTCATCCGTACTCAGCTGTAACTAGGTAGACACTGTCACCCACACTTATGTTTGGGCTTTGAGAATCTTCCGACCCAGATTAAGTACACAGACATATATTGTATCATGTTTTAGATTGATTGTAAACAAATAAATGACAAGTAGTATACTGTAGTCGACTGAACCACATTCTCTACAACATCTCACCCCTTTGACCTCCTCATCCCCCATAACAACCTGCAGCTGTTCATCAACTCTATGCTCAGGGTCACAGCACCAGTGTGACTGGCCCAGTATCAGCCCTGGTTGGCTGAGACCTGATGACTTGGCTCCTAAAGCTAATGCAGTCTACCTCAGCAGGTTAACATGGTATTGAGACGAGCAGATAACATGACAGGTACTGACAGTCAGTTGTAAATATGTGTAGAGCACATTTTACAGGTGACCGTATGATATCACTTGACAGAAAATAAAACACTCCCAAACTGTTAAAGGCCCCCAAAGAGCAGACTTTGGGACCATCTTTACAGTGAATCCCTGTGACTGGTTCACTTCACATCTCAGACCACAGAGTTAAACAACCTGCTGAAAACACTAACAGCTCGAACAACAGATTTGCTGTTGAGTGTTTTAACGCTAATTGCTATGAATGAGACATTTGTGACACAGGAGAAGGATAAGAAGGAACTTGTAGTCCTCATATATTTGTCCAGACAAACCAGTCTAGAAATGTCCTGAACCTTCTGAAGTTCCATTTTATAATTCTGAACCAATAGAAAAAAGGAAGACAGCTTTCTCACCAGTTACTAGGGAGAGACCTGAGTGTAGTCCCATCGGTGTCCCAGCTGGAACTACACGCTCCCCCTAGTAACTGGTGAAAACGCTTTGATTTGAGTGAGACATTTGTGGCACAAGGGAAGGATAGGAAGAAGCTTGTCGTCCTCATATAAAGACTACTGAAGGTTTCTCTGTGTACTGGTAGCAGAAGTACCTGAACTGTCAATCAAATAATGAATGTAATAAACACTGACCTTTATAATACTGTTTCTTTGTAATATTTACAATATTGTCAACTTTAAGTACAATTTCACCTCAAATGTGACATTATTTTTGGTAAAACAATGATAAGACAAAGTGTGTGTGTGTGTGTGTGTGTAACAGTACTCTTCTTGCGTTGTGTATAATCAGTCATCGACATGGAACTCCAACATGTAGCACCAGTCATGTAGATTTATTCTGATAGGAACAGCACAAAATTGCACGTCATGCAATGCACGTCTCACCATCCAACTCTACACTCACGCACTGTACAAAATATATGAACCCCCCCCACCAGACACAGTAAGTTGCTAGCTAGTACTGGCGGGAATGATTTACAACAAAATGCACAACAAATATTCTCCAAAAACCGCTGCATCTTATGTGTGATGTTAGAATAACATTTACAAACAATTTGATATAAATTGTACATTTAAATCATCACTTGGGAGTATAAAAATCACTTTTGATGTACAGTGCTTTGCAACCAACAACTTACCGCTGGTTTGGTGCTTGTTCACTGGGACGATTCTAACTGGAACATCCCCCCTCGTAAGTAAGCTACGCAAACCAGCCAATAAGATGCCATGTTGAGTAGGTGAAGGCAAGACAAACTCAAACCAAAAACCCATTGGCTTAACAATAAAGTGGCAAGGGGAATCACCAATATAACCCTGTTAAATGTGTGTGTGTGTGTGTGTATTTGTGTGCTGTGTGAAGATTATGATTCTGCTTTGCATGTATTGTTTAATAATGTTTATTTTAATGTTTTTATGGATATGTAGCTTAATGTGTATTTTGTATTTTCATGTGTATTGTGATGTTAAAATACCATGTTAACCCACTGAGCTAAAGCCTATGAATTATCTGTGGAAGCTAACACAAGTCATCGGTCTCAACCAGGGTTTGATACCAGGTCAGTCACATTGGTCCTGTGACCCGGATCACAGAGTTGATTAACAGCTGCAGTGGCTGTTATGGGAGATGAGGAGGTCAAGGTTCATTAAGTAAATCAGTGTATTAACCATTAAACAGGGATGATAACAGCAGGTAGTGTATTTGAAATGATCCCCTTGTAAAATCCCAATATACCTCCAGATTTGAACCCTAATCCTGATATGGTGAAACGTGGACAGAACATGTATTTGTAATGGACCTTTGTGTCCATCAGGGGAGATTGTGGTCATCCTGCCTCAGCCTCAGTGTTCACTGTCTGCTGTGTTACAGTCACTCACCCTGTTCAATAGGATTACACCTCTCCCTGGCAACAACAAGCGTGGTGGGACTTTCCAAACCACGGCCTTTGAATAGGGGAAGTGTAAACAACCAGGTCTCTAGTCTGAACACAGGAAGAAGGTTGGAATGAGGAAGAAGTGACCGCTGAGCAAAGTAGAGAAACACTAGTGGTGTTAGAGTAGGGGCTGCAGAGCTCCTTTCATTGAGGAACACATACCACTGTCATGGAACAATGTAAAACCGGCAGGACAGTGGAGAACTGAGATTTAGACCAATACATTCAAGACACTGACAAAAGGGCATCACACTTTGAGTTGTAACATTTAAACTATAGCAGGTTTTGACCAATTAAATACTGCCTGGAGTTCATCAACAATACATTTCTCATCCAGGTTAATGGGTGTCAGAGAGAGCAGCCTGGGGTCTGTAGATGAGAGAGGACAGGCCCCAACATTGTATGCAACAGAGAAGCACTTCTTAATTCATTAGCCACTGGATGTTTACTGTATGTATGTAGGGTCAGCCTACCCTGAATAGTTGGATCGATCACTGATTTAATATTGCAGTGTTGCAGCGTATGTTTGTCTTCTCTCTGGCTTCCACATGACAATGAGGTCACTTGACACTCAGAGGTTGTTTCCTTATTTTTATTCAACATTTATTTTGAGACCCAATGTTTAATTTCCAGATTAGTCCTGTTAAGGTGAGCAGATGACACGACAGGGACTGACACGACAGGGACTGACACGACAGGGACTGACACGACAGGGACTGACACGACAGGGACTGACACGACAGGGACTGACACGACAGGGACTGACACGACAGGGACTGACACGACAGGGACTGACACGACAGGGACTGACACGACAGGGACTGACACGACAGGGACTGACACGACAGGGACTGACACGACAGGGACTGACACGACAGGGACTGACACTGTAAATTGTAAAAACAAGTAGTAAATGCACATCCATCAGATTTAGCAGGTGCAGGACATACTAGGTTCGAGTTGAGGGGGTATGTCGGGGTTTGCCAGACCCCTTGTCAGAAAAAAGGGCAAGACGCATATCCCTTGTTAGCTTAACAATTTGCAGGGGAAAAAAATAGATCCCGATTATGTCTAGTCTAAATGTAATTAGCATAATGTTATTAATGCTGAGTGTCAAGCATTGACATCTGGTCCTGTTTTTACGGTCTTTGGTGTGACTGAGCCAGGATTCAAACTCCCAACCTTTAAATCTCAGGGTGGACATTCTAACCACCAGGCCACTGTTGGGTTGGTAACCAGCATATTAACTAGGTCACACGACAGACAGGAATTTATAGACCCATGTCAGGCATCAGTAATCAATCATGAACATCCAATTCTCATCCTTACTGAAGCAAGATTGCTAAATTGATACTTGATTGTTCATATAAATTATAATAATAGAATTGAAGAAAATTAGCTTCAAAACAAACAGCAAAAAACCCAGGGCCCTGAATTAAACAGAACCAAAGTCTGGTAAAATATTTAAAGTATCTCAATTAACAATAAATCATTTACACCCAAATGCTCCACTCAGCATTTTTTCCTCCAACCTTGACAACCTCACATTTGCCCCACATCTGTTGAACTTATTTGGTCTTTCTGTCACATTCTGACCTTAGTCCTTTTATGTCTTTGTTTTAGTTTGGTCAGGGCGTGAGTTAGGGTGGGTAGTCTGTGTTCGTTTTTCTATGTTGTGGTTTTGTGTTTGGCCAGGTGTGGTTCTCAATCAGAGGCAGGTGTCGTTCGTTGTCTCTGATTGAGAATCATACTTAGGGAGCCTTTTCCCACCTGTGTTTTGTGGGTGATTATTTTCCGTTTCAGTGATTGCACCATTCGGGATTGTTTCGGTTTTCATTTTGATTCTCTTGTTCTTTTTGTATTTTGTACTCATTCTCATTAAATTACATTATGGATACGTACAACGCTGCATTTTGGTCCTCCGATCCGTCGTACTACTCCTCCTCAGAAGAGGAAGAAGAAAGCCGTTACACTTTCACAATAGCTAATGTAAGTTAGTGGAACAATTCTCACTAATAGGGTAATTAGTGTGCTTGTGTCAGGAAGAACATTACTGTTACTCTTCATACTTCATCTATTAATCCTCTTCCCCGTTTTTATGGTGCAACTTGTTTGAAACTGTCCTGGACAGAGTTGTAAGTCATAAACATGAGAAAAGGCTATATTGAAATGCCTCAAGTATCGGGTTTTGTACTTTTAGAAATTCAAACCAAGTCAAGTGTTTGAATGTTCATTCAACGTTCAAAGCAGCCTGAATACACCTGACTATTGTACATAAATCCCTCCTGGTCATAGGACAGAGCTTCCCAGCAGCCTGAATACACCTGACTATTGTACATAAATCCCTCCTGGTCATAGGACAGAGCTTCCCAGGAGCCTGAATACACCTGACTATTGTACATAAATCCCTCCTGGTCATAGGACAGAGCTTCCCAGGAGCCTGAATACACCTGACTATTGTGCATAAATCCCTCCTGGTCATAGGACGGAGCTTCCCAGGAGCCTGAATACACCTGACTATTGTGCATAAATCCCTCCTGGTCATAGGACAGAGCTTCCCAGCAGCCTGAATACACCTGACTATTGTACATAAATCCCTCCTGGTCATAGGACAGAGCTTCCCAGGAGCCTGAATACACCTGACTATTGTGCATAAATCCCTCCTGGTCATAGGACAGAGCTTCCCAGCAGCCTGAATACACCTGACTATTGTACATAAATCCCTCCTGCTCATAGGACAGAGCTTCCCAGGAGCCTGAATACACCTGACTATTGTGCATAAATCCCTCCTGGTCATAGGACAGAGCTTCCCAGCAGCCGGAATACACCTGACTATTGTACATAAATCCCTCCTGGTCATAGGACAGAGCTTCCCAGCAGCCTGAATACACCTGACTATTGTACATAAATCCCTCCTGCTCATAGGACAGAGCTTCCCAGGAGCCTGAATACACCTGACTATTGTGCATAAATCCCTCCTGGTCATAGGACAGAGCTTCCCAGCAGCCGGAATACACCTGACTATTGTACATAAATCCCTCCTGCGCATAGGACAGAGCTTCCCAGGAGCCTGAATATACCTGACTATTGTACATAAATCCCTCCTGGTCATAGGACAGAGCTTCCCAGGAGCCTGAATACACCTGACTATTGTACATAAATCCCTCCTGGTCATAGGACAGAGCTTCCCAGGAGCCTGAATACACCTGACTATTGTGCATAAATCCCTCCTGGTCATAGGACAGAGCTTCCCAGGAGCCTGAATACACCTGACTATTGTACATAAATCCCTCCTGCTCATAGGACAGAGCTTCCCAGGAGTCCTTGGAATTGACCAATTATCATTTGACAAAACAAAAACACTTCCACACTGTTGAAGGCCCCCAAAGAGCAGAGTTTGGGAGCATCTTTACAGAGCAGAGTTTGGGAGCATCTTTACAGAGCAGAGTTTGGGGCCATCGTTACAGAGCAGAGTTTGGGGCCATCGTTACAGAGCAGAGTTTGGGGCCATCTTTACAGAGCAGAGTTTGGGGCCATCTTTACAGAGCAGAGTTTGGGAGCATCTTTACAGAGCAGAGTTTGGGAGCATCTTTACAGAGCAGATTTTGGGGCCCATCTTTACAGAGCAGAGTTTGGGGCCATCTTTACAGAGCAGAGTTTGGGGCCATCTTTACAGTGAATACCTGTGAGTCTTCCAGTTCACAGCTCTAACAACAGAGTGAAATAACCTGCTTAGACAAACCAGTCTGTAAAAGAGGTCCCAATCCTCTGAAACCACTTTTACAGATTAACCAATAGATTTGCTGTTCTACTCTTTATCAGTAGTTACTAGAGGAAAACTTTGCTTTGAAAGAGATGTTTGGTACAAGAGAAGGATAGGAAGAAGCTTGTAGTACTAGTAGACAGACTACTGAAGGTTTCTGGTTACTGGTAGTAGAAGTAGAAGTTGGACATCATGAACGACTAAGTGGATAGTGAGAGAGCATTAAACATTAAACCATAGAAAGCCAGTTTGTCCAGACAAACCAGTCTCGAAAAATCCTGAACCTTCTGAAGTTCCATTTTATACATCTGAACCAATAGAAAAATGGAAGGTAACGTTCTCATAAGGAGTGATTTCAGTGTCAACAGAAATTGAATTTAATATTTTTGAATTTGTAATAAACAAATTGAACTTGTCAGACACATTTTTCAATTTCAGTTCTCTAATTTCAGATTCAAAACAACATCCTGGTACTTTGCAGATGGAGGACAGAGAGGAGGAAGCGCAGGACAGATCGAAGGAGGACAGATCGAAGGTAGAGGAGGACAGATCGAAGGAGGGCAGATCGAAGGAGGACAGATCGAAGGAGGACAGATCGAAGGAGGGCAGATCGAAGGAGGACAGATAGGAGGTAGAGGAGGACAGATCGAAGGAGGACAGATCGAAGGAGGGCAGATCGAAGGTAGAGGAGGGCAGATCGAAGGTGAAGGAGGACAGATAGAAGGTAGAGGAGGACAGATCGAAGGTAGAGGAGGACGGATCGAAGGAGGACAGATCGAAGGTAGCGGAGGACGGATCGAAGGTAGCGGAGGACGGATCGAAGGTAGCGGAGGACGGATCGAAGGAGGGCAGATCGAAGGAGGGCAGATCGAAGGAGGGCAAATAGAAGGTAGAGGAGGACCGATCGAAGGTAGCGGAGGACCGATCGAAGGTAGCGGAGGACAGATCGAAGGTAGCGGAGGACAGATCGAAGGTAGCGGAGGACAGATCGAAGGTAGCGGAGGACAGATCGAAGGTAGCGGAGGACAGATCGAAGGAGGACAGATCGAAGGAGGGCAGATCGAAGGTAGAGGAGGACAGATCGAAGGTAGCGCAGAACAGATCGAAGGTAGCGGAGGACAGATCGAAGGTAGCGGAGGACAGATCGAAGGTAGCGGAGGACAGATCGAAGGTAGCGGACGACAGATCGAAGGTAGAGGAGGACAGATCGAAGGTAGAGGAGGACAGATAGGAGGACGACAGATCGAAGGTAGAGGACGACAGATCGAAGGTAGAGGACGACAGATCGAAGGTAGAGGACAACAGATCAAAGGTAGAGGAGGACAGATCGAAGGTAGAGGAGGACAGATAGGAGGACGACAGATCGAAGGTAGAGGACGACAGATCGAAGGTAGAGGAGGACAGATCGAAGGTAGAGGAGGACAGATAGGAGGACGACAGATCGAAGGTAGAGGACGACAGATAGGAGGACGACAGATCGAAGGTAGCGGAGGACAGATCGAAGGTAGCGGACGACAGATCGAAGGTAGCGGACGACAGATCGAAGGTAGCGGACGACAGATCGAAGGTAGCGGAGGACAGATCGAAGGTAGCGGTGGACAGATCGAAGGTAGCGGAGGACAGATCGAAGGTAGCGGAGGACAGATCGAAGGTAGCGGAGGACAGATCGAAGGTAGCGGAGGACAGATCGAAGGTAGCGGAGGACAGATCGAAGGTAGCGGAGGACAGATCGAAGGTAGCGGAGGACAGATCGAAGGTAGCGGAGGACAGATCGAAGGTAGAGGAGGACAGATCGAAGGTAGAGGAGGACAGATATGAGGACGACAGATCGAAGGTAGAGGACGACAGATCGAAGGTAGAGGACGACAGATCGAAGGTAGAGGACAACAGATCGAAGGTAGAGGACAACAGATCGAAGGTAGAGGACAACAGATCGAAGGTAGAGGAGGACAGATCGAAGGTAGAGGAGGACAGATCGAAGGTAGAGGAGGACAGATCGAAGGTAGAGGAGGACAGATAGGAGGACGACAGATCGAAGGTAGAGGACGACAGATCGAAGGTAGAGGAGGACAGATAGGAGGACGACAGATCGAAGGTAGAGGACGACAGATCGAAGGACGACAGATCGAAGGTAGAGGACGACAGATCGAAGGTAGAGGACGACAGATCGAAGGTAGAGGACGACAGATCGAAGGTAGAGGACGACAGATCGAAGGTAGAGGAGGACAGATAGGAGGTAGAGGACGACAGATCGAAGGACGACAGATCGAAGGTAGCGGACGACAGATCGAAGGTAGAGGAGGACAGATAGGAGGACGACAGATCGAAGGTAGAGGACGACAGATCGAAGGTAGAGGACGACAGATTGAAGGACGACAGATCGAAGGTAGAGGACGACAGATCGAAGGTAGAGGACGACAGATCGAAGGTAGAGGACGACAGATCGAAGGTAGAGGACAACAGATCGAAGGTAGAGGACAACAGACCGAAGGTAGAGGACAACAGATCGAAGGTAGAGGAGGACAGATCGAAGGTAGAGGAGGACAGATCGAAGGTAGAGGAGGACAGATCGAAGGTAGAGGAGGACAGATAGGAGGACGACAGATCGAAGGTAGAGGACGACAGATCGAAGGTAGAGGAGGACAGATAGGAGGACGACAGATCGAAGGTAGAGGACGACAGATCGAAGGACGACAGATCGAAGGTAGAGGACGACAGATCGAAGGTAGAGGACGACAGATCGAAGGTAGAGGACGACAGATCGAAGGTAGAGGACGACAGATCGAAGGTAGAGGAGGACAGATAGGAGGTAGAGGACGACAGATCGAAGGACGACAGATCGAAGGTAGCGGACGACAGATCGAAGGTAGAGGAGGACAGATAGGAGGTAGAGGACGACAGATCGAAGGACGACAGATCGAAGGTAGCGGACGACAGATCGAAGGTAGAGGAGGACAGATAGGAGGACGACAGATCGAAGGTAGAGGACGACAGATCGAAGGTAGAGGACGACAGATCGAAGGACGACAGATCGAAGGTAGAGGACGACAGATCGAAGGTAGAGGACGACAGATCGAAGGTAGAGGACGACAGATCGAAGGTAGAGGAGGACAGATCGAAGTTAGAGGAGGACAGATAGGAGGACGACAGATCGAAGGTAGAGGACGACAGATCGAAGGTAGAGGAGGACAGATCGAAGGTAGAGGAGGACAGATAGGAGGACGACAGATCGAAGGTAGAGGACGACAGATAGGAGGACGACAGATCGAAGGTAGCGGAGGACAGATCGAAGGTAGCGGACGACAGATCGATGGTAGCGGACGACAGATCGAAGGTAGCGGACGACAGATCGAAGGTAGCGGAGGACAGATCGAAGGTAGCGGAGGACAGATCGAAGGTAGCGGAGGACAGATCGAAGGTAGCGGAGGACAGATTGAAGGTAGAGGAGGACAGATCGAAGGTAGAGGAGGACAGATATGAGGACGACAGATCGAAGGTAGAGGACGACAGATCGAAGGTAGAGGACGACAGATCGAAGGTAGAGGAGGACAGATCGAAGGTAGAGGACAACAGATCGAAGGTAGAGGAGGACAGATCGAAGGTAGAGGAGGACAGATCGAAGGTAGAGGAGGACAGATCGAAGGTAGAGGAGGACAGATCGAAGGTAGAGGACGACAGATCGAAGGTAGAGGAGGACAGATAGGAGGACGACAGATCGAAGGTAGAGGACGACAGATCGAAGGTAGAGGACGACAGATCGAAGGACGACAGATCGAAGGTAGAGGACGACAGATCGAAGGTAGAGGACGACAGATCGAAGGTAGAGGACGTCAGATCGAAGGACGTCAGATCGAAGGACGACAGATCGAAGGTAGAGGACGACAGATCGAAGGTAGAGGACGACAGATCGAAGGTAGAGGAGGACAGATAGGAGGACGACAGATCGAAGGTAGAGGAGGACAGATAGGAGGACGACAGATCGAAGGTAGAGGAGGACAGATAGGAGGACGACAGATCGAAGGTAGAGGACGACAGATCGAAGGTAGAGGAGGACAGATCGAAGGTAGAGGAGGACAGATAGGAGGACGACAGATCGAAGGTAGAGGACGACAGATCGAAGGTAGAGGACGACAGATCGAAGGACGACAGATCGAAGGTAGAGGACGACAGATCGAAGGACGATGACAGATCGAAGGTAGAGGACGACAGATCGAAGGTAGAGGACGACAGATCGAAAGGTACAGGAGGACAGATAGGAGGACAGATAGAAGGAGGACAGATTGAAGGTACAGGAGGACAGATAGAAGGAGGACAGATCGAAGGTACAGGAGGACAGATAGAAGGAGGACAGATCGAAGGTAGAGGACGACAGATCGAAGGTAGAGGACGACAGATCGAAAGGTACAGGAGGACAGATAGGAGGACAGATAGAAGGAGGACAGATCGAAGGTACAGGAGGACAGATAGAAGGAGGACAGATCGAAGGTACAGGAGGACAGATAGAAGGAGGACAGATCGAAGGTAGAGGACGACAGATAGAAGGTAGAGGAGGACAGATAGAAGGAATCACTCTGTGGTAAACAGAAGCTAGCAGTACCAATGGAGTGGTTTCTGGTAGTTTCTGAAGCCAACGTGGCATGTTGAATGTGTCTGTAGCGTTTGAACCATTTGGGATTTATGCTGTTTAATTCCTGAAAGCTGAGACTCTGAAACAGGTACAGAACACATTAGGAGGATGTGTGACAACAACAAAAACACAGTTTGGCCCCGATAAGAATATGTTGAATATCCCTGTGTAGCAGAACCTGGGGAGAAGTCACTGTTAGGGACCGGAGCCAGGAGGTCTTCAGGGGACAGAGGCTCAGTGAGGCAGAGTAAACTGTTTAAACTTAGGGTTTTATTACATAACGTGTACTAACTAGGCTGAGTGCATGTTTGCTGAACTCTGGACATTGTAATGAGTTACATATGTTACAGTCATCACCATTAAATCATTTTTTTCTTTACTATTTTTACAACAACCCTAAAAGCACCAACAGGCCAATGATCTCTGGATAGAGTTACATATATGACAAACTCTTTAAAGACTTGATCAGAGTGTAGTTGACACACAAACACACACACATACACAACAAAAAACACAATTTACCCCATAAGAATATAGTGTAACAGCTGTAACACCTGTCATAGCCCTTCTAAGCATAGCCTTTCCACTCCATATCTAATCTTGTTCTTGTGACTGACTGGGTTAGAACCAGGTCTCCTGCATGTCACTGTGTTAGCACACTTAACTAAAGCTCCTAGGGTTTGAACTCAGCCCTACTGCACAACATGTTCTGTGGCAAACAGAAGCAGAAGGATCTGTGCAGCCCATTTAATGAGACCTAAAGAGGTGTTAGTTTGACTGATGGGGACCCAGGTCTCCTGTGCCCCAGACAGCCAGCACAACATTTCATTTCTCAGACAAGTTACTCATCCCACGAGCTTCATCACAGAAACATCTGTTACACTTCACAGCCCTTTAACCTCCTCCTTGGAGAGACTCATGGAGTCTAGGCTTTAGCTCAGCAGGCTAACACAGTCCGTCACGTTACCCATATAATGAGTACCCAGCTGGAGACTTGAAATTAACACGTCTAACACAAACTAAGATTTAGATTCAATCAGACCAAGCGTTAACTGGCGATAGCTTCCTGGCGATTAGCTTCCTATCGATAGCTTCCCGGCGATAGCTTCCCGGCGATATCCTCCTAGCGATAGCTTCCTGGCGATATTGTCATTGTAAGGAAGCCACACCCACTCGCTTTAGAAGTTAAGAATGAGAAAGTGCAGGCTGTATAAAAATAATGAACCTCAAATTGAAAATAATTTAAATGAAATAATGAGGATTTCAGCCTAATCAGCCTTATCGATGTGTAGAAAACATCACATTCCAGTGTTCAGACTTGTAAATAAGCCTGTATGGGATTTCTCTTCATGCGACTCCGTGCAGCCAATGGCAATGTCTGCTTTAGGTTTAATGCTGGAAGCAGCTTGTGGATTTGACAACTCTAAAAGCAGGTCCAGTTCCGACCAAAACAACCTCTGTGTCGGCAGGATCTGATGGAATCTAACCCATCAAATGAACATGTCTTCAGGTCTCAGGCATTTATTTATCTTATTTAACATTTATTTAACTAGGCAAGTCAGTTAAGAACAAATTCTTAGTTACAATTACGGCCAAACCCTAATCCGGACGACGCAAGGCCAATTGTGCTCCGCCCTATGGGACTCCCAATCACGGCCGGTTCTGATACAGCCTGGAATCAAACCTGGGTCTGTAGTGACGCCTTAGACCGCTGTACCACGCGGGAGTCCAAAATGGCATGGTTGCTCATCACATAATCATGGATCACCAATCACCTTTATATGAGTTTTTTTATTCATAAAAAAAAATCTAACTCTGTCAAGTTGGTTGTTGAAAATTGTCTTGCCATATATTTTCCAGGTGATTTAAGTCAAAACTGTAACTAGGCCACTCAGGAACATACAACATCGTCTTGGTAAGCAACGCCAGTATAGATTTGGCCTTGTGTTTTAGGTTAATGTCCTGCTGAAAGGTGAATTTGTTTCTCAGTGTCCAGGTTTTCTTGGATTTTGCCCGTGCTTAGCTATATTCCATTTATTTTCATCCTAAAAAACTCCCTAGTCAAACATACCCATAACATGATGCAGCCCCCACCATGCTTGAAAATTTGAAGAGTGGTAGTCAGTGATGTGTTGGATTTGCCCCAAACATAAGTTTGTATTCAAGACAAAAAAGTTCAGGACAAAAAGATATTTACTTTGCCACATTTCTTGCAGTTTTACTTTAGTGCCTTGATGCAAACAGGATGTATGTTCTGGAATATTTGTATTCTGTACAAACTTCCTTTTTCTTACTCTATCATTTATGTTAGTATTGTGGATGTATGTTATCTGTGTAGTAACTGGGTGTATTGATACACCATCCAAAGTGTATTTAATAACTTCACCATGCTCAAAGGGGTATTCAATGTCTGATTTTTTATTACATCTACCAATACCTTGTTTGCGAACCTCTGGGTCTTTGTGGTTGAATCTGTGCTTGAAATTAACTCGACTGAGGGACCTTATATGTGTGTATGTGTGGGGTACAGAGGTGAGGTAGTCATTCATAACTCATGGTCACCACTATTTTTTCACACAGACTGAGTCCATGCAACTTATTATGTGACTTGTTAAGCTAATGTTTTTATTCATTTGTAAACATTTCTGAAATACATTTTGACTTCGATATTATGGGGTATTCCCTTCCTGGGGTCTAGCAACATTAAGGAAGTTATTTTTTACCACTTTTTTCTACCCATTTCATGGTAGTGGTAGTTACAGTCTTGTCTCATCGCTGCAACTCCCGTATGGACTCGGGAGAGACGAAGGTGAGAGCTGTGTATCCTCTGAAACACAACTCAACCAAGCTGCACTGCTTCTTGACACAATGCCCACTTAACCCAGAAGCCAGCCGCACCAACGTGTCGGAGGAAACACCGTACACCTGGCGACCGTGTCAGCGTGTACTGCGCCCGGCCCGCCACAGGAGTCGCTAGAGCGCGGTGAGACGAGAACATCCCTGCCGGCCAAACCCTCCTCTAACCCGGACGATGCTGGGCCAATCGTGCGCCGCCCCATGGGTCTCTTGGTCGCGGCCGGCTGCGACAGAACCAGGATCTCTAGTGGCACAGCTAGCACTGCGATGCAGTGCCTTAGACCACCACACCACTTGAGAGGCCAAATTAAGGCAGTAATACAATTTTAAAAACATTACAATACATTTCACAACACATTAAGTGTGTACCCTCAGGCCCCTACTCTGCTACCTATAGTGCGTATGTTATCGTGTGTTTGTATGCATGTGTCTGTTTGTTAAGTGTTGCAGTCATTTCATTCGCTGTAGTAGCTGACGTGTATAATGTTGAGTCATCCATATACGTAGACACTCGTTAGTAAAGATTGAACAAAGTAAGAGGACCTTGACAGACTCCATTAAAGAACACCCTCTGTGTTGTGTTAGACAGGTAAATATTTACACACATTTTAGCAGGGGGTGTAAAGCCATAACACACAAGTCTTTCCAGCAGCCGACTATAATCAATATTGTCAAAAAGACGCACAATAAATTTTTCTCAGCCAATCGTCAGTCATTTGTGTGTGTGCTGTGCTTGTTGAATGTCCTTCCCGATAAACGCGCTGAAAGTCTTATCAATTTGTTTTACTGTAAAATAGCATTGTATCTGGTCAAACACATTTTTCCCAAAAGTTTACGAAGGTTTGTCAACAGGCTGATTGGTCAGCTATTTGAGCCAGTAAAGGGGGCTTTACTATCTTTAGGTAGGGGAATAACTTTTCCTTCCCTCCACGCCTGAGGGAACACACTTTATAGTAATAGTCATTGTTGATAGACAACAATCTTTGTTTCACCTCTTCACACTGACTTTACGGAATTCAAAATGACAATGCTTGTCTTTCATAATTTGGTCAGATATACTTTAATGTGTAGTGTCAGTGTTTGTTGCTGGCATGGCATGCCGAAGTTTGCTAATTTTGACAATTAAAAATTATTAAAGTAGTTGACAATATCAGTGGATTTTGTGATGAATGAGCATCTGATTCAATGAATGATGGAGCAGAGTTTAACTTTTTGCTAAAAAGTTAGGGAATACATTCTGAAGGCGGGAACACATTCTGTAGGCGGGAACACATTCTGAAGGCGGGAACACATTCTGAAGGCGGGAACACATTCTGAAGGCGGGAACACATTCTGAAGGCGGGAACACATTCTGAAGGCGGGAACACATTCTGAAGGCGGGAACACATTCTGAAGGTGCTGTAACTTGTAAACACCACAAGAGTGAAGTTCAACTGTCGTACCCCATCAGAACCCAACATGTAAACGTGTTTTACTCTGTTGTTTGTAAACAATGTAATTGTAAACAAACATTGTATTTGGATGGTCAGTCCTTGCAATCATATCTCTATGAATTTGAGAGTGGTTACATTTCTCCATGGTCAATCCCTCAGGTTTTTATAATAACAGAGGTGGGGTGGCCACTTTGTTACAATTAAGGACTCGAGCTTTAAGATAAAGGTTTTGTAATAACCTACATTAGAACCATGTCCTCCCTGAGCCTCTGTACCCTAAGACCCCTCCCTACCTCCAGGCTCAAACCCGACACCCCAACCTGAGCACGCCGTTCTGCACCTCTGGTGTCTTAGCCCTCCCACCCTGAAAGAAATATGCCTGAGGCATTTGGGAAATCACCTGGCATTTCCAGCTTTAGGCTACAGGCTATTAAAAAATAACTGCATTGCTCCATCCCACTACTCATGGTAGTCCTACCCTACATACAGTAAACACCCAGTGGCTAATGAATTAAGAAGTGCTTCTCTGTTGCATACAATTCTGGAGCCTGTCCCCTCTCATCTACAGACCCCAGGCTGCTCTCTCTGACACCCATTAACCTGGATGAGAAATGTATTGTTGATGAACTCCAGGCAGTATTTAATTGGTCAAAACCTGCTATAGTTGAAATGTTACAACTCAAAGTATGATGCCTTTTGGTCAATGTCTTGGATGCAACAGTTTATAATCGTACATGAGACCTGAAAAACTCAGGTTTCCACAGTCCTCCTGGTTTTTCAATGTTCAAGTCCTCGGTTCTGCTCAGCAGTCACTTCTTCCTCATTCTCCAACCCTCATTCTGGCTTCAGACCAGAGATGTGGTTGTTTACACTTCCCCTTTTTAAAGGCCTTGGTTTGGAAAGTCCCATCACTCTCCTGTTTCAGTTCAGCCAATAGGAAAATTAAATTCAGAGTTGTTCTCAATGTATCACCTGTTGCCAGGGAGAGGTGTAATTATAGGGTGAGATAATGAAGCACAGCAGACTATAGAGGACATTGAGGTTGAGGCAGGAGGACCACAGTCTCCCTCTGCTGGACATAAGGGTTCATTACAACTATATGTTGGTCCATTTCCTTCTAAAAAAAAATCCACAAGTTTTCACTATAAGGTTGAAATATGGGGTTACGTTGGGATTTCAAATCCTACCGCTTTTTTAATTCATCACAGATTCAGCTTCAATATCTGTTTCCTAAAGGTTAATACACTGATTTGCTTAATGAACCTTGATTTACAACTAAAGTGATGTTTAAAATTTTAAAACATACAAATGTAGAATCAATGCACTGCTGCAGTGAAGTCATTTCAGTTTAATTTATCCACTGTTCAGCCAATGGCAGAAGGAGAGCCTGTATGAACGCATCACTCGTTGTCAAGGAAAGTTTCCTTTTCTGGTTCAAATAGACCTGTTCTTCATAAAAAACACTGTGAAACAATCTACACTGAACAATAATAGAATCGCAACATGCAACAATTTCAAAGATTTTACTGAGTTACAGTTCAAATAAGGAAATCAGTCAATTGAAATCAATTCATTAGGCCCTAATCTATGGATTTCATATGACTGGGCAGGGTGCACCCACTGGGGAACCAGGCCCAGCCAATCAGAATTCGTTTTTCCCCACACAAGCCCCCCAGACGATCCCCCCAGGTGTAGAAGCCAGATGTGGAGGTCCTGGGCTGGCGTGGGTATATGTGGTTGTGAGACCAGTTGGACATACTGCCAAATTGTCTAAAACATTGTTGGAGGCATCGTATTGGTAGAGAAATGAACATAAACTTCTCTGGTAAAAACTCTGGTGGAAAATCCTGCAGTCAGCATTGCAACTGCTCGAAACTTGAGACATCTGTGACAAGGTGCACCTGTGTAATGATACAACGTAAGCTGAGCTCTGGTGTCTGGAGGGTGTTTGACTGTCAACCCAATGTAAGTCTTATGATAAACATAATGTATTTTAAAACAGAACGGAACTCTGAAACACCCAAACTGGTTCTTTAATCTGAATATTGGGCTTTTAGACAGTGTTTCAGTGCATGTAAAAGGCAGCATCAAACTGTAATCACTATGTATAACCAAAGCCATACAGTATGTAGTATTGAAATAGACAGCATGAAGACTACTGAAGCTGCTCTGATTACTAGATGTAGAGGTGCCATGATAAAGGTCTTTACACATGGACCACCATGATGAAGGTCTTTACACATGGGACACCATGCTAAAGGGCATCACACATGGACCACCATGCTAAAGGTCTTTACACATGGACCACCATGATAAAGGTCTTTACACATGGACCACCATGATAAAGGTCTTTACACATGGACACCATGCTAAAGGGCATCACACATGGACACCATGCTAAAGGACATCACACATGGACACCATGCTAAAGGGCATCACACATGGACACCATGCTAAAGGGCATCATGATAATGGTCTTTACACATGGACATCATGATAAAGGGCATCATGATAAAGCGCATCATGATAAAGGTATTTACACATGGACACCATGCTAAAGGGCATCATGATAAAGGTATTTACACATGGACACCATGCTAAAGGGCATCATGATAAAGGTCTTTACACATGGACACATTGAGAAAGCACATCATGATAAAGGACATCATGATAAAGGTCTTTACACAAGGAAATCATGATAAAGCACATGATAAAGGACATCACGATAAAGGTCTTTACACATGGACATCATGATAAAGGTCTTTACACATGGACATCATGATAAAGGTCTTTACACATGGACATCATGATAAAGGACATCACACATGGACATCATGATAAAGGTCTTTACACATGGACATCATGATAAAGGTCTTTACACATGGACATCATGATAAAGGACATCATGATAAGACAGCATGATAAAGGTCTTTACACATGAACATCATGCTAAAGGGCATCATGCTAAAGGGCACCATGATAAAGTTCTTTACACATGGACATCATGATAAAGGGCATCATGATAAAGCGCATCATGATAAAGGTATTTACACATGGACACCATGCTAAAGGGCATCATGATAAAGGTCTTTACACAAGGAAATCATGATAAAGCACATGATAAAGGACATCACGATAAAGGTCTTTACACATGGACATCATGATAAAGGTCTTTACACATGGACATCATGATAAAGGTCTTTACACATGGACATCATGATAAAGGACATTACACATGGACATCATGATAAAGGTCTTTACACATGGACATCATGATAAAGGTCTTTACACATGGACATCATGATAAAGGACATCATGATAAGACAGCATGATAAAGGTCTTTACACATGAACATCATGCTAAAGGGCATCATGCTAAAGGGCACCATGATAAAGTTCTTTACACATGGACATCATGCTAAAGGTCTTTACACATGAACATCATGCTAAAGGGCATCATGCTAAAGGGCACCATGCTAAAGGGCTTTACACATGGACATCATGCTAAAGGGCATCATGCTAAAGGGCACCATGATAAAGTTCTTTACACATGGACATCATGCTAAAGGGCATCATGCTAAAGGGCACCATGCTAAAGGGCACCATGCTAAAGGGCACCATGCTAAAGGTCTTTACACATGAACATCATGCTAAAGGGCATCATGCTAAAGGGCATCATGCTAAAGGGCATCATGCTAAAGGGCACCATGATAAAGGGTCTTTACACATGGACATCATGCTAAAGGGCATCATGATAAAGGGCATCATGCTAAAGGGCACCATGATAAAGGGCACCATGATAAAGGGCACCATGATAAAGGTCTTTACACATGGACATCATGCTAAAGGGCATCATGCTAAAGGGCATCATGCTAAAGGTCTTTACACAAGGAAATAATGATAAAGGACATCATGATAAAGGTCTTTACACATGGACATCATGCTAAAGGGCATCATGATCAAGGGCATCATGATCAAGGGCATCATGATCAAGGACAGCATGATCAAGGACAGCATGATCAAGGACAGCATGATCAAGGACAGCATGATCAAGGTATTTACACATGGGACACCATGATAAAGGTCTTTACACATGGACATCATGATAAAGGACACCATGATAAAGGACATCATGATAAAGGTCTTTACACATGGACATCATGATAAAGGTCTTTACACATGGGCATCATGATAAAGGACATCATAAAAGTATTTACATGGACATCATGATAAAGGACACCATGATAAAGGTATTTACACATGGACATCATGATAAAGGACATCACACAAGGACATCATGATAAAGGACATCACACATGGACATCATGATAAAGGTCTTTACACATGGACATCATGATAAAGGTCTTTACACATGGACATCATGATAAAGGTCTTTACACATGGACATCATGATAAAGGTCTTTACACATGGACATCATGATAAAGGTCTTTACACATGGACATCATGATAAAGGACATCATGATAAGACAGCATGATAAAGGTCTTTACACATGAACATCATGCTAAAGGGCATCATGCTAAAGGGCACCATGATAAAGTTCTTTACACATGGACATCATGCTAAAGGGCACCATGCTAAAGGGCACCATGCTAAAGGTCTTTACACATGAACATCATGCTAAAGGGCACCATGCTAAAGGGCACCATGCTAAAGGGCATCATGCTAAAGGTCTTTACACATGAACATCATGATAAAGGTCTTTACACATGGACATCATGATAAAGGTCTTTACACATGGACATCATGATAAAGGACATCATGATAAGACAGCATGATAAAGGTCTTTACACATGAACATCATGCTAAAGGGCATCATGCTAAAGGGCACCATGATAAAGTTCTTTACACATGGACATCATGCTAAAGGGCACCATGCTAAAGGTCTTTACACATGAACATCATGCTAAAGGGCATCATGCTAAAGGTCTTTACACATGAACATCATGCTAAAGGGCATCATGCTAAAGGGCACCATGCTAAAGGGCTTTACACATGGACATCATGCTAAAGGGCATCATGCTAAAGGGCACCATGATAAAGTTCTTTACACATGGACATCATGCTAAAGGGCACCATGCTAAAGGGCACCATGCTAAAGGGCACCATGCTAAAGGGCACCATGCTAAAGGTCTTTACACATGAACATCATGCTAAAGGGCATCATGCTAAAGGGCATCATGCTAAAGGGCATCATGCTAAAGGGCACCATGATAAAGGGTCTTTACACATGGACATCATGCTAAAGGGCATCATGATAAAGGGCATCATGATAAAGGGCACCATGATAAAGGGCACCATGATAAAGGTCTTTACACATGGACATCATGATAAAGGGCATCATGCTAAAGGTCTTTACACATGGACATCATGCTAAAGGTCTTTACACATGGACATCATGCTAAAGGGCATCATGCTAAAGGGCATCATGCTAAAGGGCATCATGCTAAAGGTCTTTACACAAGGAAATAATGATAAAGGACATCATGATAAAGGTCTTTACACATGGACATCATGCTAAAGGGCATCATGATCAAGGACAGCATGATCAAGGACAGCATGATCAAGGACAGCATGATCAAGGACAGCATGATCAAGGACAGCATGATCAAGGACAGCATGATCAAGGACAGCATGATCAAGGTATTTACACATGGGACACCATGATAAAGGTCTTTACACATGGACATCATGATAAAGGACATCATGATAAAGGACATCATGATAAAGGTCTTTACACATGGACATCATGATAAAGGTCTTTACACATGGGCATCATGATAAAGGACATCATAAAAGTATTTACATGGACATCATGATAAAGGACACCATGATAAAGGTATTTACACATGGACATCATGATAAAGGACATCACACAAGGACATCATGATAAAGGACATCACACAAGGACATCATGATAAAGGTCTTTACACATGGACATCATGATAAAGGTCTTTACACATGGACATCATGATAAAGGTCTTTACACATGGACATCATGATAAAGGTCTTTACACATGGACATCATGATAAAGGACATCATGATAAGACAGCATGATAAAGGTCTTTACACATGAACATCATGCTAAAGGGCATCATGCTAAAGGGCACCATGATAAAGTTCTTTACACATGGACATCATGCTAAAGGGCACCATGCTAAAGGGCACCATGCTAAAGGTCTTTACACATGAACATCATGCTAAAGGGCACCATGCTAAAGGGCACCATGCTAAAGGGCATCATGCTAAAGGTCTTTACACATGAACATCATGCTAAAGGGCATCATGCTAAAGGGCTTTACACATGGACATCATGCTAAAGGGCATCATGCTAAAGGTCTTTACACATGAACATCATGCTAAAGGGCATCATGCTAAAGGGCACCATGATAAAGTTCTTTACACATGGACATCATGCTAAAGGGCACCATACTAAAGGGCACCATGCTAAAGGGCACCATGCTAAAGGTCTTTACACATGAACATCATGCTAAAGGGCATCATGCTAAAGGGCATCATGCTAAAGGGCATCATGCTAAAGGTCTTTACACAAGGACATCATGCTAAAGGGCATAATGCTAAAGGTCTTTACACAAGGACATCATGCTAAAGGGCATAATGCTAAAGGTCTTTACACAAGGACATCACGATAAAGGTCTTTATACAAGGACATCACAATAAAGGTCTTTACACAAGGACATCAT
This sequence comes from Oncorhynchus tshawytscha, assembly GCF_018296145.1. Lineage (NCBI taxonomy): Eukaryota > Metazoa > Chordata > Actinopteri > Salmoniformes > Salmonidae > Oncorhynchus > Oncorhynchus tshawytscha. The sequence goes on along the minus strand of NC_056430.1, from coordinate 29,928,244 downwards.
GCTAAAGGGCATCATGATAAAGGCTTTTATACAAGGACACCATGATAAAGAACATCACGAACTACAGAGTGGATAACGAGAAATTGCATCAACCATAGAAAGAAGGCCAGCTTGTTCAGACAAACCAGACTAGAAAAGTCCTGATCCTTTTAATGTTCCTTTTTAATAATCTGAACCAATAGAAAAATGGAAGATGGTAACTGGTGAGAAAACTAGGCAGAGATGTGCGTGTTTCCCCATTTGAACTGACACATCAAAGAATTAGAATGGCATGAGGCTAAAATAAACATTGACCTTTACGATATTTCTTATTTTATAACATTCACAACAACGTCAACTGTCAGTGAAGTTTCAACTCAAATCTCACTTCATTTTTGAATAAAAAAATCAAGAAAATTTTGATTTTACTGTTTGAAGAGAGAATATGAATCTGCTGAGTGTGTTTAGTGACCTCATGTTACGCACGTCTGCATGAAGACGGAACGCAACACCCTGCTACAACTCAACTCCCCGTGAAGCGAAAGAGGTATGGACCGTAGGTGTGAGAAAGGTGTGGAAAAGGGGGCTGGACAGAACCAAAGCAAAAGAAAGTAAATCTAGAAGCCCCCCTTTCCTATCTTACCTGCCTAACCACTACTTACCTAACTAGCACCACCTGGTGCCCTAACCAAAATACAGGGGGTGGTCCGCCCAGGTCTTACCTAGTGTGCCTAGACAGTGTATACTATGGTATATGTATGCCCACGGGCCTCTTGCCTAAGCACTCCCTAGGTGCCTTCCCCTTCCCCCCTGGGAACACATGAAACAGAATATTAAACAATTTCACAAACCAACTGAGAAACACAGGACATCAAATAAGTTCTATCGGACTGAGCAACCACCTATACAGTACATACCAACTGCCTGTCTCACGCTCCAACATAATATGACCCTCAGCCATCAGCCTCCTCTCTCAGCAATTGAATTCTCATTAAAAAAATAAAATAAAATAAATAAAATAAAAGAAAATAAAAAATAAAAAAAATTCCAGCAAAGATCTCTGTCTTGAACAACAGAACACTGGCTTTTATAACTGGAGAAGAGTCTAATGGGATACAGCTGTAACTTGACGAGGGGGCGGGGTCAGCTCCAATTAGCCATGGAGTCGACCAATCAACTGCTTGGGGGATTGTCTGTTGATTGTAAACCCAGCCCTGATGAGGCAGACGGCAAGGTGAAAGTACCTCCAGCTGACCTGAGATGACCCTGTTTGGCAGAAATATGCCTAATGCAGTTTGGGAAATCACCTGACATTGTCTTAAATTATGTAACAAATACCTACAGTGCTCCATCCCACTATCCAGGGTACCCTACATATATATATATATCTGTCTCTCTGTCTCTTTCTCTCTCTGTCACTGTCTCTCTGTCTCTCTCTGTCAATTTAATTCAATTCAATTCAAGGGGCTTTATTGGCATGGGAAACATGTGTCAACATTGCCAAAGCAAGTGAGGTAGATAATATACAAAAGTGAAATAAACAAAAAATAGTAAACATTACACATACAGAAGTTTCAAAACAATAAAGACATTACAAATGATATACATATACAGTGTTGTAACAATGTACAAATGGTTAAGGAAAATAAATAAGCATAAATATGGGTTGTATTTACAATGGTGTTTGTTCTTCACTGGTTGCTCTTTTCTTGTGGCAACAGGTCACAAATCTTGCTGCTGTGATGGCACACTGTGTCATTTCACCCAGTAGATAGCGGAGTTTATCAAAATTGGATTTGTTTTCGAATTCTTTGTGGATCTGTGTAATCTGATGGAAATATGTCTCTCTAATATGGTCATACATTGGGCAGGAGGTTAGGAAGTGCAGCTCAGTTTCCACCTCATTTTGTGGGCAGTGAGCACATAGCCTGTCTTCTCTTGAGAGCCATGTCTGCCTACGGCGGCCTTTCTCAATAGCAAGGCTATGCTCACTGAGTCTGTACATAGTCAAAGCTTTCCTTAAGTTTGGGTCAGTCACAGTGGTCAGGTATTCTGCCGCTGTGTACTCTCTGTGTAGGGCCAAATAGCATTCTAGTTTGCTCTGTTTTTTTGCTAATTCTTTCCAATGTGTCAAGTAATTATCTTTTTGTTTTCTCATGATTTGGTTGGGTCTAATTGTGCTGCTGTCCTGGGGCTCTGTGGGTTGTGTTTGTGAACAGAGCCCCAGGACCAGCTTGCTTAGGGGACTCTTCTCCAGGTTCATCTCTCTGTAGGTGATGGCTTTGTTATGGAAGGTTTGTGAATCGCTTCCTTTTAGGTGGTTGTAGAATTTAACAGCTCTTTTCTGGATTTTGATAATTAGTGGGTATCGGCCTAATTCTGCTCTGCATGCATTATTTGGTGTTCTAAGTTGTACATGGAGGATATTTTTGCAGAATTCTGCGTGCAGAGTCTCAATTTGGTGTTTGTCCCATTTTGTGAAGTCTTGGTTGGTGAGCGGACCCCAGACCTTACAACCATAAAGGGCAATGGGCTCTATGACTGATTCAAGTATTTTTAGGCAAATCCTAATTGGTATGTTGAAATGTATGTTCCTTTTGATGGCATAGAATGCTCTTCTTGCCTTGTCTCTCAGATCGTTCACAGCTTTGTGAAAGTTACCTGTGGCGCTGATGTTTAGGCCAAGGTATGTATAGTTTTTTGTGTGCTCTAGGGCAACAGTGTCTAGATGGAATTTGTATTTGTGGTCCTGGTGACTGGACCTTTTTGGGAACACCATAATTTTGGTCTTACTGAGATTTACTGTCAGGGCCCAGGTCTGACAGAATCTGTGCATAAGATCTAGGTGCTGCTGTAGGCCCTCCTTGGTTGGTGACAGAAGCACCAGATCATCAGCAAACAGCAGACATTTGACTTCGGATTCTAGTAGGGTGAGGCCGGGTGCTGCAGACTTTTCTAGTGCCCGCGCCAATTAGTTGATATATATGTTGAACAGGGTGGGGCTTAAGCTGCATCCCTGTCTAACCCCACAACCCTGTGTGAAGAAATGTGTGTGTTTTTTGCCCATTTTAACCGCACACTTGTTGTTTGTGTATATGGGGGTAAAACATACGACATTATAAAATCCAACACCACTTTCCATCAGTTTCCATCAGACCCTCATGCCAACTTGAGTCGAAGGCTTTTTTGAAATCAACAAAGCATGAGAAGACTTTGCCTTTGTTTTGGTTTGTTTGGTTGTAAATTAGGGTGTGCAGGGTGAATACATGGTCTGTTGTACGGTAATTTGGTAAAAAGCCAATTTGACATTTGCTCAGTACATTGTTTTCATTGAGGAAATGTACGAGTTTGCTGTTAATGATAATGCAGAGGATTTTCCCAAGGTCACTGTTGAGGCATATTCCACGGTAGTTATTGGGGTCAAATTTGTCTCCACTTTTGTGGATTGGGGTGATCAGTCCTTTGTTCCAAATATTGGGGAAGATGCCAGAGCTAAGGATAATGTTAAAGAGTTTTAGTATAGCCAATTGGAATTTGTTGTCTGTATATTTGATCATTTCATTGAGGATACCATCAACACCACAGGCCTTTTTGGGTTGGAGGGTTTTTATTTTGTCCTGTAACTCATTCAATGTAATTGGAGAATCCAGTGGGTTCTGGTAGTCTTTAATAGTTGATTCTAAGATCTGTATTTGATCATGTATATGTTTTTGCTCTTTATTCTTTGTTATATAGCCAAAAAGATTGGAGAAGTGGTTTACCCATGCATCTCCATTTTGGATAGATAATTCTTCGTGTTGTTGTTTGTTTAGTGTTTTCCAATTTTCCCAGAAGTGGTTAGAGTCTATGGATTCTTCAATTACAATGAGCTGATTTCTGACATGCTGTTCCTTCTTTTTCCGTAGTGTATTTCTGTATTGTTTTTGTGATTCACCATAGTGAAGGCATAGACTCAGGTTTTCCGGGTCTCTATGTTGTTGGTTGGACAGGTTTCTCAATTTCTTTCTTAGATTTTTGCATTCTTCATCAAACCATTTGTCATTATTGTTAATTTTCTTCGGTTTTCTATTTGAGATTTTTAGATTTGATAGGGAAGCTGAGAGGTCAAATATACTGTTAAGATTTTCTACTGCCAAGTTTACACCTTCATTATTACAGTGGAACGTTTTACCCAGGAAATTGTCTAAAAGGGATTGAATTTGTTGTTGCCTAATTGTTTTTTGGTAGGTTTCCAAACTGCATTCCTTCCATTTATAGCATTAATTAATGTTACTCAGTTCCTTTGGCTTTGATGCTGAATTTCTAGCCAAATGTAGAATGTTCCTGTTTTGATTAATTTAATGGAGTGAGTTAGGTCTGCTCTATACCAAATTAGCATACCCCCTGAGTCCTTTCCCTGTTTCACACCTGGTAGTTTGGTGGATGGGACTACCAGCTCTCTGTAACCTAGAGGGCAACCAGTGGGTCCGTCTCCTCTATACCAGGTTTCTTGCAGGATGACAATGTCTGTATTACCGATTTCTTTGGTGAAGTCCAGGTTTCTGCTCTTTAGGCCAAAGGCAGATGACCTCAGGCCTTGGATATTCCAGGATGATATAGTGAAGGCTTTTTGTTCCATAGAGTGTCCAATGTTGTTGGTCGTGGTTTGGCCTCAGGCCAGTAAGTGTGAGCAGAGCCTGCTGAGCATCTGGTACATGCCATTGGCTTGGGCGAGTGTGAGAGTGGGGGTTGGGACTGTTTGCCCGCTCACTACCTGGGCGTATGTGTGGCTTCCATGTTGAGGCCCTTTTTGCGGGGGTGGGGTACATGGGGTGGGCAGGAGTGGCAAAGGTCTGATCTGGGGGCCTAAATGGGGTGTGGGCATGGTTGACGTGGGGGGTGTTGATTGGTTGGGGTGGGGGTGTGGATGTGTCTAGGTGTACTGTGGTTTGGATGTAATTCCTCTTGGCGTGGGTCCTCTATGTGTAGGTCCAGGGGGGTCCTGCTGGTCTGGGGGTGGGGGGGGGTCTATTGATCTGTTGCTCCTGTGTGAAGTGTTGGGGATACGTTTGAGAGCGATGTCCTTTAGAGTCCGGGCAAAGGTGGGCACTGCTGCCTTGTAGAGGTGGACCTGGTCATAGAGGCTGTTCAAGTCCAGGGTGGAGTGGTGGGCCAGGAAAACATTTGGTTTTGAGGCACAGTCACGGGAAATACTTGCGTTTACCCACTGTATTGTGGCAGAGTCTCTCAGTCTCTCTCAATTCAATTCAATTCAAGGGCTTTATTGGCATGGGAAACATGTGTTAAAACCTGTTGAGGATCTTGGTTCCCAACTGGGAACCAGCCCTCCCACCGTCAGCTGGAATGTGGCACATGGAACGCAAAAAATATTCTTAAAAATATTTAACCTCCACACATTAACAAGTCCAATAGCTCAAATGAAAGATAAACAACTTGTTTATCTAGCCAGCAAGTCAGATTTCTAAAATGTTTTACGGCGAAAACATAGCACATATTTATGTCAAACCACCACCGAAGACACACCGAAGACCAAGCTAATTCCCATAGCCAAATTCAACAAAATATGCAATCACCAAACGCAGGATTAAAATAAAAATAATTTCACTAACCTTTTGAAATCTTCATCAGATGACAGTAATATAACATGTTACACAGTACATTTATGTTTTTTTCAATAATATGCTATATATATATCCATAAATCTGTTTACAATGACAGCATGTTCAAAAAAAATGCTACTCAAATGTCCGGAGAAATGACGATAGCTCCAGCATATGCCGTCAGCTAACATGGAATACACAACATAAACTTAGACTAAATATGCATGTTCTACATAAATATAGAAAGATACACTTCTTCTAAATGCAATCGCTGTGTTACATTTATTTTTAACGTTACAGATTTCGTTCAATAGGCTATAATATGAGTCGGCGCTCAGGAATTAGCATTTTGGCTCCTCTACTTCGGAGTCCACAGAAACCCATAATAAACACATAAATATTCCCTTATCTTTGCTGTTCTTCCATCAGTAGACCTGGAAGGGTTTATACTTACCAAAAACAGCTTTAGTTTGGAAGTCTGTGTCTTTCGGTGATCAAACACGACACATTTCGGTTGAAATGCAGCCAAAAAGTCAAGTGGGTGCGCACCAAAACGTCGAAATTACATATTATATGTCGACTAAACTTCTCAAACTATGTTCAGAACACAGCGTTAGCATGTTATCTAGCTTCACAGCAATTCTCAGGACGATCAGAAACACACTCGTCGTTTAATCAATCTTGGAACAAAGACATCACCCGAGCAGAGGGCGCATGAGAGTAACCTGTTTTCCCCGCGTGACCGAAAGGTTTCGGCCCGCCAAAACCCTCGTGAGCGCGCGATTCTCACAATGAGAAGCCCCATTGAAAGCAGACACCGCGCTGAAGAGATAGAAACTGTTCCCAGGACTGTAAGTGCTTGGGAAGGGTGGGGGCGATGACGTCAAAGTTGGGCCAACTTTTATGATGACGAGAGAGTTTGGGAGAATGAGTGCCCTGAGAGTTCTGCTTTACATAGAGACATAATTTAAACGGTTTTAGAAGCTTTAGAGAGTTTTCTATTCAATAATAATTTTTATATGCATATATTAGCAATTTTTAACAGATTTTTTTTCTGTTTACTATGGGCACCCAATCACCCCAAAGGGGGCAGTAATCAGCCCTATCTTTAACAGGTTTTAACATTGCCAAAGCAAGTGAGATAGACAACATACAAAGTGAATATATAAAGTGGAAAACAACAAAAATTAACAGTAAACATTACACATACAGAAGTTTCAAAACAGTAAAGACATTACAAATGTCATATTATATATATATACAGTGTTTTAACAATGTAGAAATGGTTAAAGGACACAAGATAAAATAAATAAGCATAAATATGGGTTGTATTTACAATGGTGTTTGTTCTTCACTGGTTGCCCTTTTCTCGTGGCAACAGGTCACAAATCTTGCTACTGTGATGGCACACTGTGGAATTTCACCCAGTAGATATGGGAGTTTTTCAAAATTGGATTTGTTTTCGAATTCTTTGTGGATCTGTGTAATCTGAGGGAAATATGTCTCTCTAATATGGTCATACATTGGGCATACATCTCTCTCTCTCTCTACATGCTGGGCGTGATTGGTGCATGCTGGGAATTGTTTGAGTGAAGGAGTGCGTGTGTTGTGGAGAGTTAGATATTCACAACTTTTTTTCGGTTTGCTATTTTTTGGTGGCACTTTTTTGGTTTTCTTCTGTGCATGATTAAGGTTATTTATTTTGTTGTGGTAGAATTAAGTATTTTGTTTTCGTATCGAAATGACCCTGATTTTGGCGGGGATGGCAGCCCGAATGGGGATGCCGTCCCTGTCACTTCGGCATGGCTTTAGGTGTGTTACTGAAGCTGCTGTCACGGTGGAGGAGTTTCTGGTTGCCGTAGGAGAGAAGGTAGGATACGAGAATATTGCTTATGCATCCCGGATGAATAAAGCTGTGGTGGTATTTCTTAAAGAAGAGTGTCTGGTTGATCGGATGGTTGAGCATGGTGTACTTCTTAAAGAAGAGTGTCTGGTTGATCGGATGGTTGAGCATGGCGTACTTCTTAAAGAAGAGTGTCTGGTTGATCGTATGGTTGAGCATGGTGTATTTCTTAAAGAAGAGCGTCTTGTAGATCGTATGGTTGAGCATGGTGTATTTCTTAAAGAAGAGCGTCTTGTAGATCGTATGGTTGAGCATGGTGTATTTCTTAAAGAAGAGTGTCTGGTTGATCGGATGGTTGAGCATGGCGTACTTCTTAAAGAAGAGTGTCTGGTTGATCGGATGGTTGAGCATGGTGTAATTCTTAAAGAAGAGCGTCTTGTAGATCGTATGGTTGAGCATGGTGTATTTCTTAAAGAAGAGTGTCTGGTTGATCGGATGGTTGAGCATGGTGTATTTCTTAAAGAAGAGCGTCTTGTAGATCGTATGGTTGAGCATGGTGTACTTCTTAAAGAAGAGTGTCTGGTTGATCGGATGGTTGAGCATGGTGTACTTCTTAAAGAAGAGTGTCTGGTTGATCGGATGGTTGAGCATGGCGTACTTCTTAAAGGAAGTTACGCCGCTTTTTTCTCCGTCAACAAGGGTAACGATTTCAAATGTACCGCCGTTTATTCCAAATGAGCTATTGGAGCGCGAGTTATTGCGCTTTGGGAAGTTCGCCAGTTCAATTAAGGTTGTCCCGTTGGGTTGCAAACACCCGGCGTTGAAACAGGTAATGTCATTTCGGCGACAGGTGTTTATGTTTTTGGACTCACCGGAGCAGACTTTAGAGTTATCGTTTAAAATCAAGTATGACAATAGATTGTATATGGCTTATGCTAGTACGGGTAGTCAACGGTGTTTTGAGGGTGGGGATGTTGGTCGTAAGCGAGATGTTTGCCCGAAAAGGGAGAAGGCAGAGGGAGGGGTGCAGGTGGTCATCGTAACGCCTGGGCCCACTGATGTAGGGAGAGGTGAGCTGACAGCGGTAGAGCAGCCACAAGCACCTGTTGCTGAGGAACAAGTTATCCGTGTTGAGGGCACGGGGTTGCAACTTGTATTAGAGGGAAATGTTATGCTACAGATAGGTATTGTTGTAGAAGGTAAGGATGTATCTGAAGAGCCAGTTCCTCAGACTGGTGAGCAGGTGCCCAGTACGAGTGCTGGGGTAAAGGAGGGGGTTCATGTGGAGCTAGGCTCCCAGGTAGTGGAGGAGATGCCCACTGCGAGTAACGGGGTACGGGAGGGGGTTCATGTGGAGCTAGGCTCCCAGGTAGTGGAGGAGATGCCCACTACGAGTAATGAGATACAGGAGGGTTTTCATGTGGAGCTAAGCTCCCAGGTGCCCACTACGAGTGCTGGGGTTCATGTGGAGCTAGGCTCCCAGTTAGTGGAGGAGATGCCCACTATGAGTAGTGATGTTCAGGTGGGGCTAGTCTCCCAGGTAGTGGAGGAGATGCCCACTATGAGTAATGAGGTTCAGGTGGGGCTAGTCTCCCAGATATTGGAGGAGATGCCTGGTACGAGTGATGAGGTGGAAGTGGGGAGTGTTGAAAGGGATGTTGAAGAGGGGAGTCAGTTGTCTGTGGTCTCAGCTGAGGATCAGGAGAATGTTATGGATATCTCTTTAGATATGACAGCTGCTGGTGAGGACTCAGTTTATGATCTAGAGGAGGTAAATGAGTTTCTGCATCAGACTTTTGGGAAATCTGTCAAATTGGCAGATGTTGATAAGTTTGTGAAGTCAGCTGTGATGTTACAGAAGACGGTGGGGTTCGACCAGCTGAGTGAGAAGAAGCAGTTTCGCTTGAGGAAATTTATTACTGCTGTTGCAGCAGCAAAAGGTGGTGGGAAACGTGTTCAGGTTAAGAGAAGGAAAAAAATAATGATGATGATCATGCTTCATAGGGTGTCTTTTTTCTCATTGGTTTCTCTGTGGTTTCTTCTGCTTTTCTTTTCTCTTTTCTATATGGAGGTACTAAGGGTAGGTTCTCTCAATATTAATGGGGGAAGGGACAGGAATAAGAGGGCTTGGGTATTAGAAGTAATAAAACAGAAAAGGCTTAATGTAGTTTTCCTACAGGAGACACATAGCGATGAGGAAAATTAGGTTGACTGGGGTATGTGGTGGGAGGGGCAGCATGTACTCAGTCATGGTACTAATTTCAGTGCTGGGGTGGCAATCTTGTTTTCCTCAGGCTTAGGGGTGACTGTGGTATCTACAACAGAGATTGTCAAGGGTCGGGTTTTATTGGTCAAGGTGGATGTTATGGGGTTTTTCTTCTTTTTTCATGTTTATGCTCCTCATGAGGGTACAGAGCGTATTGCTGTATTTGATCAAATAAAGGAAACCTTAAGACAGTGTGATCAAGAGGGGTGTATGGTTTTAGGGGGTGACTGGAACTGTACAGTGGATTTTACTGTTGATCGCACCGCTGAAGAACCTCACCTGCGGTCAGCCACTTGCCTGTCTGGCCTATTAACTGCGTTTGAGCTTTCTGATGTGTGGAGAGTAAGGAATGCAAAAGTTAGGCAGTACACATGGCTAAAAATGAATGAAGGTCGTGTCAGTGCAGCAAGGTTAGACAGGTTGTATGTATCTGAGCAATACAGTAGTAGAGTTGGAAAGTGTGCCATTACTCCTGTGGGTTTCTCTGATTATCATATTGTTACTGTTGATATTCACTTGTCCTGTCCACGAAGGTCATCGCCTTTCTGGTATTTTAATGTTAAATTGTTACATGTCATGTTTTGTGACAAGTTTTTGTTGTTTTGGGAAAAATGGAGGGTTATAAAAGGGAATTTTGAGTCCTTGAGACAATGGTGGGAGGTTGGGAAGGCCCAAATACGAGTTTTTTGTCAACAGTATACTGCTCTGTCTCAAATTGATGTTAAAGAGACTATCAAGGTCCTTGAACAGGACATCAAATCTATTGAATTGAAGCTGCTCACTCAGAATGACCCTGGACTAGTCATGAACTTACAGGACAAGAGACATGAACTGAGGTTGTTTCTGCATGAAAGAGTGAAGGGTGCCTTGATTAGGTCTCGTTTCGCTTCCCTCAAGCATATGGATGCTCCTAGCGCTTAAAAAAAAAACGAGGACAGTCGACATTTCAACGTAAACAGATGGTCTGCCTTCGTCTCCCTGATGGGAAGGTGACCACGAATGATATTGAAATGCGTCAACATGCCGTGGATTTCTACTCTCTTTATAAGGTGGAGGATTATGACTCTCTGTGTACTGAACAGTTGTTACACAGTCTTCCTCAATTGGGACCTGAGCAGAGAGTCGCATTGGACGCTGACATTACACTGCAAGAGCTGTCCACAGCAGTTATGCAGCTCTCAACAGGCCGAGCCCCTGGCATCGATGGTTTACCATCTGAGTTTTATAAGCACTTTTGGGGGTCTATTGGGGAGGATTTTCATGAAGTGGTGTGTGAATCTTTTCATGCGGGTCCTCTTCCTCTTCCTCTTCCTGTGCTTTCACTGTTGCAAAAAAGGGTGATTTGGCTCTCATAAAAAATTGGAGACCTGTTGCTTTGCTGTGCGCAGAACACAACATTGTTTCTAAATGTCTCTCAAACAGGTTGAAAGAGTATCTGAGATTGTTGATCCACAAGGACCAGTCCTACTGTGTACCTGATCGCTCTATTGTTGACAACTTGTTTCTGATAAGAGATGTTTTAGTCATTTGTAAACTGTCTGATGTAAATGTGGGTTTACTTTCGTTGGATCAGGAGAAGGCTTTTGATCGTGTGGACCACCAGTACTTGTTCAAAACAATGAAAGCCTTTGGGTTTGGGGATGTTTTTTTGTCTTGGATGAATTTACTGTATGCTGGAGCCTCGTGTATGGTGAAGGTGGAGGGTGGTTTAAGTTGCCCTATCCCTGTCGAAAGGGGCATCAGGCACGGATGCCCAATTTCAGGGCAGTTATATAGTCTGGCGATTGAACCAATGCTTTGTTTTTTAAGAGCAAAGCTTACTGGTTTCTCTGTGCCAGGTGTAATGACGGGTCCCACGATAGCACTGTCTGCGTATGCAGATGACGTGATAGTTTTTATTACAGGGGGTGAGGATGTTAAGGTTCTCTCAAACACTTTAAAGTTGTATGAGGGGGCCTCCTCAGCTAGAGTCAATTGGGGAAAGAGTGAAGCGACGTGGGCAGGTCAGCTTCAGATGGGGTCCACTCCACGGTTACCAGGGGGGCTTCAGTGGGGCAGAGATGGGATGAAGACTTGGGGTTTTTCTTGGCTCCGATGTCTTTCAGAAAAAGAACTGGGAGGGTGTAGCGGAGAAAGTGTGTGCCAGACTGTCAAGGTGGAAATGGGTGTTGCCCCAGCTGTCTTATAGGGGACGGGTCCTGGTAGCTAATAATCTTGCTGCTTCTACCCTGTGGCACAGACTAATGATTTTACAGCCACCAAAGGGTCTGATACAAGAGCTTCAGAGGACCCTTGTCAATTTCTTCTGGTCTGGACAACACTGGATTAAAGCTGCAGCCCTGTACCTGCCACTGCACGAGGGTGGGCAGGGCCTGGTGGACATGTCCTCTAGGATTATGGCTTTCCGGCTCCAAGCAGCCCAGAGATTGTTGTACAGAGACTGTTCTAGCTGGGTCGAAACAGCCTACATATTGATGAGGAGAGCGGGCTGTTTGGGCTTAGACAAGCATATTTTCCTCTTAAAGCTGGAGGGGGGTGATTTGACTGGCCTGACTCCATTTTATGAGTCTGTTATGCAGGCTTGGAGAGTCTTTGTCAAGTCCCGTAAGGCCTGCACGCCACCAGGGATGTGGCTTTTTGAAAAGCCTCTTTTTCACAACACTGCCATCCAGTCCTGTGTTCTGGGTTCAGCTAGCCTACGTTCATGCCTGTTAGGTGTGGGGTGTACCAAGCTGGGTCATCTAATGCGGAGCAGGAGCAGATCGTTGGAGGAGCTGGGAGAAAGAGCGGGGATCCGATCATCTCGCCTACTGAGGAAGGTCGTCGATAAGGTCTGCGACTCCTTGCCAGTGCTTCATCTGCAGTATGTGACTGACACTTCCAATTCTGATCGGTGGAAGGAGGGTCTGGATTATGTGTTCCCTGCACTGATTGTTAGTGCTGCGATGGGGGCATTTGAGGAGGACGTGGGGATGCTGCTTTCCTTCGATACCCCGGAGCTGGGGGAGTTCAAGGAGGTGGGAAAGAAGGCCATGTACAGAATATGTGTAAAGGTGTCCCATGCCTCTTCCCTGGAAGGGGTAAAATCGACGAGGTGGGCGGATGTGCTTGGTCCAGGTGCCTCTCCAAAAGGCTGTTGGCGATCATTATACAAACTGCCTATTGATAAGAGGACAGCTGACCTCCAATGGAGGATAATACATGGAGCTATAGCCACCAACATGCATCTGGTACACCTGGATCCTACTGTTGGGGAGGGGTGTCCATTCTGTGCTGAGTCGGAATCTCTGGCACATCTGTTTTTACTGTGTCCCAGGTTGGTTGGGATGATTGAACTGATCACTGATTGGTTCTCAACGTTGGGAGAGGTTTTCTCTTCTCAACTGTATATATTTGGGCCAAAGTACAGGTTCAGTCAAAAGGGTGTAGTTGTGTTGCTTAATTTTGTGTTACGGGCAGCAAAATTAGCAATATGGAAGACCCGAAAGAACAGCATTCGGGGACAGGGGTCTGTGGATGTGGTGGGAATGCTGGAGGGAATGTTGGCAGCGAGACTAAGGGTTGAGTTTGCCTATTATAAACTTGTCAACAATATTGATGTTTTTGAGTATATGGGGTATTCAGAGACTGTTGTGTGTAGTTACTGTGGAGGAGGAATTGGAGTTGTGTTTTTAATTGATGTGTAACTGTGGTTTTGTATGAGTATTTATTGTGTGGTGGGCCCCCAGACCCAATAAAGAGTATTTAAAACTCAAACTCTCTTTCTCTCTCTCTCTCTCTCTGTCTCTTTGTCAAATTCAAATTCAAATTCAAGCTGCTTTATTGGCATGAAAAACATTGTGTCAATATTGCCAAAGCAACAATGTATACAATATACATTGTAACAAAATTATAAATGATAGCAAATAATAATATAAAATGGAAGTAAATAATAATACAAAATTAAATACAAAAATAATAACAATAAAATGGTCAATAGTGGAAATGTAATAAATATAAAATCAAATTATGGAAAATGAAACTATAACTAACTTATAACTAAATAACGGTCATCTTCTTCTTTATATCAGTACTACGACTACAATCATCATTACTACTACTACCATCACTAAACTGTTATCACTACCATTACCACCCACATTTGGAATGATAAACAGCAATAGTAATAGTAATAATAATAATAGTAATAATAAGTAAGTTACTGTTTACTATTCAGTGTCCCTCAGGCTATGGCAGGAAAATACATATTTGGCTGCAAGAGGAGCCATTGCTCCTTCGCCCATGAGTATTCTTAGTTTTTCCTCTGGGTTCAATTTGTAAAAATTTGGAATAAATGTAGTCATTTCTGTGAATAATGAATCTCTTTGTGAGGAATATTTATCACAGTAAAGGAAAAAGTGCATCTCTTTCTCTACCTCCCCTGTCATGCAGTGACCACATACACGCTCCTCTTTGGGTAGCCATGTCTTTTTATGTCTGCCGGTTTCTATTGCCAATCGGTGGTCACTCAGCCTGTACTTGGTAAGGATCTGTCTCTGCTTCGTATCTCTAACAGAGTTGAGATAATCAGCCAATTCATATTCTCTGTTTAGGGTCAGATAGCAATTTAGTCGGCTTTGGCAATTTGTTTCGTTTTTCCAGTATTGTAAATATGATTCCTTTGATTGGTTCATGATTTTGCTTATTGGAATTCTCTCTTTTGAAGCAGTGCTGGTGTCAGCTTGGTTGGTGAGGTCCAACACCAGCTGACTGAGAGGGCTCGTTTCTGGGCTCAGCTCTTGGGTTTGAAGTGCTTTAAATTGCAGACTCGAATTTGGACTTGAATTTAGATGTAGCCAAAATTTGAATGATCTTTTCTGTATTTTCATTATTACTGGAAAACGGCCCAATTCTGCCCTACATGCATTAGTTGGTGTATTTCTCTGGACTTGTAGGATTTTCCGACAGAATTCTGCATGTAGGGCTTCAATTGGATGTTTGTCCCACATTTTAAAATCCAGTTTATTGAGTGGCCCCCAAACCTCACTTCCATAAAGTGCTATTGGTAGGATTACACTGTCAAATATTTTAGTCCAAATTTTAATTGGGATGTTGATTTTGAATAATTTCATTTTTATTGCATACATTGCTCTGCGGGCTTTTTCTTTGAGTGCATTCACTGCCATATTAAAGTTTCCCGATGCAGATATGGTCAGACCAAGGTAGGTGTAATTTTTTGTGTGTTCAATTAAGGTGTTGTTCAGGGTGAATTTACATTTGTGTTTCTGACATCTGTTTTTTTTTTGGAAAATCATGATTTTAGTTTTTTGGAAATTTACTGC
>NC_056430.1:29853235-29903235 GCF_018296145.1 Oncorhynchus tshawytscha | reverse complement strand
GCTGTGTACTCTCTGTGTAGGGCCAAATAGCATTCTAGTTTGCTCTGTTTTTTTGTAAATTCTTTCCAATGTGTCAAGTAATTATCTTTTTGTTTTCTCATGATTTGGTTGGGTCTAATTGTGCTGATGTCCTGGGGCTCTGTAGGATGTGTTTGTGTTTGTGAACAGAGCCAGGACCAGCTTGCTTAGGGGACTCTTCTCCAGGTTCATCTCTCTGTAGGTGATGGCTTTGTTATGGAAGGTTTTTGAATCGCTTCCTTTTAGGTGGTTATAGAATTTAACGGCTCTTTTCTGGATTTTGATAATTAGTGGGTATCGTTCTAATACGGCTCTGCATGCATTGTTTGGTGTTCTACGTTGTACACGGAGGATATTTTTGCAGAATTCTGCGTGCAGAGTCTCAATTTGGTGTTTGTCCCATTTTGTGAAGTCTTGGTTGGTGAGCGGACCCCAGACCTCACAACCATAAAGGGCAATGGGCTCTATGACTGATTCAAGTATTAATAGCCAAATCCTAATTGATATGTTGAAATTTATGTTCCTTTTGATGGCATAGAATGCCCTTCTTGCCTTGTCTCTCAGATCGTTCACAGCTTTGTGGAAGTTACCTGTGGCGCTGATGTTTAGGCCAAGGTAGGTATAGTTTTTTTGTGTGCTCTAGGGCAACAGTGTCTAGATGGAATTTGTATTTGTGGTCCTGGTGACTGGACCTTTTTTGGAACACCATTATTTTGGTCTTACTGAGGTTTACTGTCAGGGCCCAGGTCTGACAGAATCCGTGCATAAGATCTAGGTGCTGATGTAGGCCCTCCTTGGTTGGTGACAGAAGCACCAGATCATCAGCAAACAGCAGACATTTGACTTCGGATTCTAGTTGGGTGAGGCCGGGAGCTGCAGACTTTTCCAGTGCCCGCGCCAATGCGTTAATATATATGTTGAAGAGGGTGGGGCTTAACCTGCATCCCTGTCTCACCCCACGACCCTGTGTGAAGAATGTGTGTGTTTTTTGCCCATTTTTAACCGCACACTTGTTGTTTGTGTACATGGATTTTATAATGTTGTATGTTTTACCCCCAACACCACTTTCCATCAATTTGTATAGTAGACCCTCATGCCAAATTGAGGCGAAGGCTTTTTTGAAATCAACAAAGCATGAGAAGACTTTGCCTTTGTTTTGGTTTGTTTGGTTGTCAATTAGGGTGTGCAGGGTGAGTACATGGTCTGTTGTACGGTAATTTGGTAATAAGCGAATTTGACATTTGCTCAGTACATTGTTTAAATTGAGAAAATGTACGAATCTGCTGATAATGATAATGCAGAGGATTTTCCCAAGGTTACTGTTGACGCATATTCCACGTTAGTTATTGGGGTCAAATTTGTCTCCACTTTTGTGGATTGGGGTGATCAGTCCTTGGTTCCAAATATTGGGGAAGATGCCAGAGCTCAGGATGATGTTAAAGAGTTTTAGTATAGCCAATTGGAATTTGTTGTCTGTATGTTTGATCATTTCATTAAGGATACCATCAACACCACAGGCCTTTTTGGGTTGGAGGGTTTTTATTTTGTCCTGTAACTCGTTCAAGGCAATTGGAGAATCCATTGGGTTCTGGTAGTCTTTAATAGTTGATTCTAAGATTTGTATTTGATCATGAATATGTTTTTGCTCTTTATTCTTTGTTATAGAGCCAAAAAGATTGGAGAAGTGGTTTACCCATACATCTCCATTTTGGATAGATAATTCTTCATGTTGTTGTTTGTTTAGTGTTTTCCAAATTTCACAGAAGTGGTTAGAGTCTATGGATTCTTCAATTACATTGAGCTGATTTCTGACATGCTGTTCCTTCTTTTTCCGTAGTGTATTTCTGTATTGTTTTATTGATTCACCATAGTGAAGACGTAGACTCAGGTTTTCTGGGTCTCTATGTTTTTGGTTGGACAGGGTTCTCAATTTCCTTCTTAGATTTTTGCATTCTTCATCAAACCATTTGTCATTGTTGTTCATTTTCTTCGGTTTTCTATTTGAGATTTTTAGATTTGATAGGGAAGCTGAGAGGTCAAATATATTGTTAAGATTTTCTACAGCCAAGTTTACACCTTCACTATTGCAGTGGAACGTTTTACCCAGGAAATTGTCTAAAGGGGATTGAATTTGTTGTTGCCTAATTGTTTTTTGGTAGGTTTCCAAACTGCATTCCTTCCATCTATAGCATTTCTTAATGTTACTCACTTCCTTTGGCTTTGATGTCTCGTGATTGAGTATTGCTCTGTTTAAGTAGACTGTGATTTTGCTGTGGTCTGATAGGGGTGTCAGTGGGCTGACTGTGAACGCTCTGAGAGACTCTGGGTTGCGGTCAGTGATAAAGTAGTCTATAGTACTACTGCCAAGAGATGAGCTATAGGTGTACCTACCATAGGAGTCTCCTAAGACTACCCACATAAGACTACCATTGACTGTACATACCCAGAGTGTGACAGAGCAGCAGGAGTTGTGACCCGTTTTTGTTGGTTATGTTGTCATAGTTGTGCCTAGGGGGGCATATGTGGGAGGGAATGCTGTCACCTGCAGGCAGGTGTTTGTCCCCCTGTGTGCTGAGGGTGTCAGGTTCTTGTCCGGTTCTTGCATTTAGGTCGCCACAGACTAGTACATGTCCCTGGGCCTGGAAATGATTGATTTCCCCCTCCAGGATGGAGAAGCTGTCTTCATTCAAATATGGGGATTCTAGTGGGGGGATATAGGTAGCACACAGGAGGACATTTTTCTCTGTTAAGATCATTTCCTTTTGAATTTCTAGCCAAATGTAAAATGTTCCTGTTTTGATTAATTTAAAGACAAACCTTCAAATGATTAGATAAGGCCAAAACACTGCTAAACATATCATATGTTTTCTGTACTAATGAAATCTCTCTTTTGGGAGTCTGTATTTTATCTAACAATAACCAATAACCTTAATCTTAACTCAGTCTCATCAATAATTTTATATATGTTGCATAGTATGGGATCCATTATCTACAGTACTTTATTATCCCTAAGAACTGCAACATATTTATTTTCATAATTAAAATTTACGTGTATAAAATCACTCTTTTTCTACCTTCATCTTTTTTTCAGCCCTGTTGGCTTAAAATATGTCCTAAATACTTAACAGTCTCCCTGCATGGCTCTCAACATTACACTAGTGTCTCCTAGATTGGTTGGAGTCCCATCTTGTAGCAGGGCCATTGCCATGGGGTACCAGGGCTGTGCATAGAAGGACACTTTGCCACAATACACACTGACATCCTCTGGCCCCCCTTCTTTTTCTGGGATGACTTTTATTAGAACCCAATTTCGTATTACTACGAGTTCTGCCTGCCTTTCCCCTATTTCTGCTTGGGTTCCTGCTTTACTCCACCAAGTCTGCCTCTCTTGGGGAGCGAATCCTAGCAGTTTTTTAAGGGCTGCTTGCCATTTAAAGGTTGTTGCCATATCTTCACCTTGAGGTTTGTATAGATTTCCAATTTAGTTATAAACTCTATAGTATTTTCTAGTTTTTTCTCAAAGAGTAGACTCTAACCCGCCATTGCTCTTTACCTTGAGATTTGATTTAGTATTGGGGCACTGGGTCATGTATCCCCCAAGCGATGGTGTGGGCATATTCTGGTCCCAGTTGTCCACTGTCCTTTTTGTATCTTTGTACTTGTATTTTTCCTAAGGTTTCCATTATCTTGTTTATACATTCTTCTGGCAGGTCTGTATCCTCCTTTATCCTATCTCTTTGTTTTTCTATGTCGACTGGTTTAAAGTGATTTATCTTTAACATCCCCAATCGGTGTAGTTCTTTTGCATCGTTTAGCGGCAGTAGGTTCTCTTCTCCCTGAAGCATGTCTATTCCAAAATTGTTAATCAGAGTCATGTTCAGTTGATGTCCGTCTGGAAACTCTACCTTGGTAATACCCACGGGCTGTCCTGGCAATCTGGTCATACTACACTGGGCCCCTGTGTCTATAAGAAATTCTGCGTTACATAGGTTTACGATCAAGTTTTTCTCCAGGGTTCCCTCTTGCCATTTTGCACTATCCTATTTTTTATTAGGGTTTGCCTCCTTCCAGGCCGCATACTCCTGTTGCCTTGTCTCTTTTTGTTCCTGGGACAGGGCCCCGAAGGCCTCTGGATCTAGATATTCCGGCTTCTGTGGCCCTGAGCTCTTTTCTTTTTGGGCCTGGTCCTTTTTGGGCCTGGTTCTTTTTGGGCCTGGTCCTTTTTGGGCCAGGCTTTCCTTTCTCCTCTAGGATTTGGATTAGGTTTAGCTTGCCTAGGCTGATCAGCCTCTTGTTGCTCCTTTTGGTAATTAGATTTGTCGTTCAGTTCCCTCCGGCCTGGTTTAACCTGCACCCTATCGGTCACCGTTACCTACCATCCCCCAATTCCGGGGCTTTAGTCATGTCACCTTCCAAACAGGTAATTCCATGAAACATCTGTTCGTTTCGCATACAAGGCCCATAGTGACACTTACGCACTATGTTAGCTTTTACTTTCCCAAGGAAATAATTCAACTTCCGGCGCCGACAGAGATGGCCGCCTCGCTTCGCGTTCCTAGGAAACTATGCAGTTTTTTGTTTTTTTTACGTGTTATTTCTTACACTAGTACCCCAGGTCATCTTAGGTTTCATTACATACAGTCGAGAAGAACTACTGAATATAAGATCAGCTTCAACTCACCATCAGTACGACCAAGAATATGTTTTTCGCAACACGGATCCTGTGTTCTTCCTTACAACCAGGACAACGGAGTGGATTCCATGCAGCGACCCAAAAAAATTACTCAGAAAAAGAGGGAAGCGAAGCGGTCTTCTGGTCAGACTCCGGAGACGGGCACACCGTGCACCACTCCCTAGCATTCTTCTTGCCAATGTCCAGTCTCTTGACAACAAGGTTGATGAAATCCGAGCAAGGGAAGCATTCCAGAGGGACATCAGAGACTGTAACGTTCTCTGCTTCACGGAAACATGGCTCACTGGAGAGACGCTATCCGAAGCGGTGCAGCCAGCGGGTTTCTCCACGCATCGCGCCGACAGAAACAAACATCTTTCTGGTAAGAAGAGGGGCGAGGGCGTATGCCTTATGGCCAACGTGACATGGTGTGATGAAAGAAACATACAGGAACTCAAATCCTTCTGTTCACCTGATTTAGAATTCCTCACAATCAAATGTAGACCGCATTATCTACCAAGAGAATTCTCTTCGATTATAATCACAGCCGTATATACCCCCCCCCAAGCTGACACATCGATGGCTCTGAACGAACTTTATTTAACTCTCTGCAAACTGGAAACAATTTATCCGGAGGCTGCATTCATTGTAGATGGGGATTTTAATTAACAAGGCTAATCTGAAAACAAGACTCCCTAAATTTTATCAGCATATCGATTGCGCAACCAGGGGTGGAAAGACCTTGGATCATTGTTACTCTAACTTCCGCGACGCATATAAGGCCCTGCCCCGCCCCCCTTTCGGAAAAGCTGACCACGACTCCATTTTGTTGATCCCTGCCTACAGACAGAAACTAAAACAAGAAGCTCCAACGCTGAGGTCTGTTCAACGCTGGTCTGACCAAGCTGACTCCACACTCCAAGACTGCTTCCATCACGTGGACTGGGAGATGTTTCGTATTGCGTCAGACAACAACATTGACGAATACGCTGATTCGGTGTGCGAGTTCATTAGAACGTGCGTTGAAGATGTCGTTCCCATAGCAACGATTAAAACATTCCCTAACCAGAAACCGTGGATTGATGGCAGCATTCGTGTGAAACTGAAAGCGCGAACCACTGCTTTTAATCAGGGCAAGGTGTCTGGTAACATGACTGAATACAAACAGTGCAGCTATTCCCTCCGCAAGGCTATCAAACAAGCTAAGCGCCAGTACAGAGACAAAGTAGAATCTCAATTCAACGGCTCAGACACAAGAGGCATGTGGCTGGGTCTACAGTCAATCACGGACTACAGGAAGAAATCCAGCCCAGTCACGGACCAGGATGTCTTGCTCCCAGGCAGACTAAATCACTTTTTGCCCGCTTTGAGGACAATACAGTGCCACTGACACGGCCTGCAACGAAAACATGCGGTCTCTCCTTCACTGCAGCCGAGGTGAGTAAGACATTTAAACGTGTTAACCCTCGCAAGGCTGCAGGCCCAGACGGCATCCCCAGCCGCGCCCTCAGAGCATGCGCAGACCAGCTGGCCGGTGTGTTTACGGACATATTCAATCAATCCCTATACCAGTCTGCTGTTCCCACATGCTTCAAGAGGGCCACCATTGTTCCTGTTCCCAAGAAAGCTAAGGTAACTGAGCTAAACGACTACCGCCCCGTAGCACTCACATCCGTCATCATGAAGTGCTTTGAGAGACTAGTCAAGGACCATATCACCTCCACCCTACCTGACACCCCAGACCCACTCCAATTTGCTTACCGCCCAAATAGGTCCACAGACGATGCAATCTCAACCACACTGCACACTGCCCTAACCCATCTGGACAAGAGGAATACCTATGTGAGAATGCTGTTCATCGACTACAGCTCGGCATTCAACACCATAGTACCCTCCAAGCTCGTCATCAAGCTCGAGACCCTGGGTCTCGACCCCGCCCTGTGCAACTGGGTACTGGACTTCCTGACGGGCCGCCCCCAGGTGGTGAGGGTAGGCAACAACATCTCCTCCCCGCTGATCCTCAACACTGGGGCCCCACAAGGGTGCGTTCTGAGCCCTCTCCTGTACTCCCTGTTCACCCACGACTGCGTGGCCACGCACGCCTCCAACTCAATCATCAAGTTTGCGGACGACACAACAGTGGTAGGCTTGATTACCAACAACGACGAGATGGCCTACAGGGAGGAGGTGAGGGCCCTCAGAGTGTGGTGTCAGGAAAATAACCTCTCACTCAACGTCAACAAAACTAAGGAGATGATTGTGGACTTCAGGAAACAGCAGAGGGAACACCCCCCCCCATCCACATCGATGGAACAGTAGTGGAGAGGGTAGCAAGTTTTAAGTTCCTCGGCATACACATCACAGACAAACTGAATTGGTCCACTCACACAGACAGCATCGTGAAGAAGGCGCAGCAGCGCCTCTTCAACCTCAGGAGGCTGAAGAAATTCGGCTTGTCACCAAAAGCACTCACAAACTTCTACAGATGCACAATCGAGACCATCCTGGCGGGCTGTATCACCGCCTGGTATGGCAACTGCACCGCCCTCAACCGTAAGGCTCTCCAGAGGGTAGTGAGGTCTGCACAACGCATCACCGGGGGCAAACTACCTGCCCTCCAGGACACCTACACCACCCGATGCTACAGGAAGGCCATAAAGATCATCAAGGACATCAACCACCCGAGCCACTGCCTGTTCACCCCGCTGTCATCCAGAAGGCGAGGTCAGTACAGGTGCATCAAAGCTGGGACCGAGAGTCTGAAAAACAGCTTCTATCTCAAGGCCATCAGACTGTTAAACAGCCACCACTAACATTGAGTGGCTGCTGCCAACACACTGTCAATGTCACTGACTCAACTCCAGCCACTTTAATAATGGGAATTGATGGGAAATGATGTAAATATATCACTAGCCACTTTAAACAATGCTACCTTATATAATGTTACTTACCCTACATTATTCATCTCATATGCATACGTATATACTGTACTCTATATCATCGACTGCATCCTTATGTAATACATGTATCACTAGCCACTTTAACTATGCCACTTGGTTTACATACTCATCTCATATGTATGTACTGTACTCGATATCCTCTACTGTATCTTGCCTATGCTGCTCTGTACCATCACTCATTCATTTATCCTTATGTACATATTCTTTATCCCCTTACACTGTGTATAAGACAGTCGTTTTTTGGAATTGTTAGTTAGATTACTTGTTCGTTATTACTGCATTGTCGGAAGTAGAAGCACAAGCATTTCGCTACACTCGCATTAACATCTGCTAACCATGTGTATGTGACAAATAAAATTTGATTTGATTTGATTTAGTTATACACTTTGAAAAGAGACTGGTGTCATTTTATAATTCATTTCCACCTGTTCCAACAATTTCTAGTGAAGTTGATCAGTCTTCACGAGAAATTCTTAGGATTCAGGGCTATTTGCCTAATCCTGTTATTGGAGGGGCCGTCATGTTGCACTTCCCCAACAGCTGTCCCACCGGCATCACATCTAATCTTTGTACTGTTTTCAGGATTACACTGGGCTCTATTAGGTTATCACCACTCATATTAAGAGCGTTGAGTCTATTTTTCCTTTCCAGCGGGTCCATTCCTGAGTTTTCTCGGGTTATTCCTATTACATCCCTCCAGTATTTCCTCAGGACATGCGTTGCACACCCCATTCTAAGGTTGAAGTTTCCTTTATCTTCTCTCTCTTTTGGCATCAGTTTTATTAATGCCCATCTACCCTACTTATTTTTAACTCGCAAGATGTAGTATGTTTTTCTATAAAGTGTTTATCATCTTCATGGGTATCCTGACACACATACTGCAAATGTACAGTCCGGTAGGCCTGCTTCTGCCCGTAGTTCAGCTGCCTGGTCAGGGATTGCCGTTTGTGCTGCTAGCTGGGCCAACGTTGTTGCATCTAACTCTAATGCAGCTGCCATTTTTTCTGGGTTTATGCTCTTGTGGTCGTATAGGTTCTGTTACTTAATCGCTCTTTAACTCTTCTACCGGGCCCCACGTTGGGCGCCAGGTGTCACGGTGCTGACTTTTGCCCGTCGCCTGCAGCAAAAGCCTCTGTCCCGTCCCCTGGTTGGGCAGAGTACTTTAGGATTTTAGTCACTTCTGTGTAACAAGGGCCTTGCCATGCGGCCCCACCAACCCTTCTATGTATTCGTAATGGCCCTTCGCGTGAGTTGGGTTTGTTCCTTCGTTCACGTTGTCACTCCCTTATTTGCCGGTCTAGTATGGGGCCTTGGATAGATGAGTACTTTATTACTTTATGTTTATAGATTCTTCCTATACTCCCTTACCTTGGGTCTTCTTCTCTTATATCAATACCTAATAACTTATTTTCTGTTAGGTATTATGCTCGTCAGCTTGTAGTCTCTTGGAAACTAGTATTGTTATATGTATTTGACTTTTCCAAAGATATATTATTGTCCACACAATGAAATATTCTTTAGTGCAATCACTTTAACCTATAACCCGGGTCACTGTCTGTTCAGTGAGAGTGTCAAAGGCGTTTGCTCTCCAGATCGTTAATTTGGCCTAGTTGTCAAAGTTTCAGGCTTTTATTAAGTCACTCTGTTTTTTGTCTTGCATATAAAATATAATTAGCTCCAGACACTTCTTATAACTCTTAAACAAAGCAAACAGCCATATATTTACCTTAAAGCTCTAGTCCCTTGGTCCTTCCCCAAACTGCTCTTTATAAGAGTGGTAATATTTTGGCCTCCGCTGTTTATAATTCAATTCAATTCAATTCAAGGGCTTTATTGGCATGGGAAACCTGTGTTAACATTGCCAAAGCAAGTGAGGTAGATAATATATAAAGTAGATATATAAAGTGAAATAAACAATAAAAATTAACAGTAAACATCACACATACAGAAGTTTCAAAACAATAAAGACATTACAAATGTCATATTATATATATACATATATACAGTGTTTTAACAATGTACAAATGGTAAAGGACACAAGATAAAATAAATAAGCATAGATATGGGTTGTATTTACAATGGTGTGTGTTCTTCACTGGTTGCCCTTTTCTCGTGGCAACAGGTCACAAATCTTGCTGCTGTGATGGCACACTGTGGAATTTCACCCAGTAGTTAAGGGAGTTTTTCAAAATTGGATTTGTTTTCAAATTCTTTGTGGATCTGTGTAATCTGGGGGAAATATGTCTCTCTAATATGGTCATACATTGGGCAGGAGGTTAGGAAGTGCAGCTCAGTTTCCACCTCATTTTCTGGGCAGTGAGCACATAGTCTGTCTTCTCTTGAGAGACATGTCTGTCTACGGCAGTCCTATAATACTATAATTTCTTATTTAGTCCGAATTTCCTATGGTTACACTTTTTACTGCCTGCTGTTTAGATATTGATTTCCTTTTGTCGACCCTTGGCTCCTACGAGGCTTACTTATTTCTGGGCTTTTTCAATCTCGCCAAACTGCAATTGACACTGACACACCAAAGATGGAACTTGTTGCTCCCAAGAGTTCTCTACGCCTCGCGCTGTTGAGGGGTGAAGTTCTCTCTTTCACAACCTTGTTCTCTTACTCTTTTAAGTGGTGTGAGCTTCCAGTGTACAACACATTTCTTAAGATATACCAGTCAATAGTTTGCTCGTGCCTTGATGTCAAAGTAGTCAATACAAACAGAGTATAGTAAAAGTAATTTACCTTGTCTGATGATTCTCTATGATATCCAAATCATATGGGTAGAGGATCATGGCTAGGCACTGATCTCTCCTCCTTTTACACCTCTTTTAGACACTCAGTTGGGGTGAAGATGTTCGGAGGTGCAATCTATCTTAACACAGGGTGTCATTACATTATGTCCTTGCCACTTTCCTTTGCAGTGTTGCTCAAGATTATGTAGCACTTAGTCCAATGTTAAGTCCTTCAGCACTGATGCCCATAAGTTTTCTTCCGTTGGGGCGTTGGTTTGGTAGGTCTGTTCATACCACTCCTCCTCAGTCTTCATGTAGGTTGGTTCGTGTTTAATGCCCAGTAGTTCCTGTGCATTTAGCTCCCTCTGCTGGTCACTTGCTGTTGTGGCAGTTTCTTCCTGCATTCCCCAGAAAATAGTTGGTCTTAGAGCCCATGGATTTGGCTCGATCTGGACCGGCTACTGGGGGAGGGGTCTGAGATCTTTTGGCTTTTGCTACTACGATGTAATGGTGATTATGACACGGTAATATAACAGATGTAATGGTGATTATGACACGGTAATATAACAGATGTAATGGTGATTATGACACGGTAATATAACAGATGTAATGGTGATTATGACACGGTAATATAACAGATGTAATGGTGATTATGACACGGTAATATAACAGATGTAATGGTGATTATGACACGGTAATATAACAGATGTAATGGTGATTATGACACGGTAATATAACAGATGTAATGGTGATTATGACACGGTAATATAACAGATGTAATGGTGATTATGACACGGTAATATAACAGATGTAATGGTGATTATGACACGGTAATATAAGAGATGTAATGGTGATTATGACACGGTAATATAACAGATGTAATGGTGATTATGACATGGTAATATAACAGATGTAATGGTGATTATGACATGGTAATATAACAGATGTAATGGTGATTATGACACTGTAATATAACAGATGTAATGGTGATTATGACACGGTAATATAACAGATGTAATGGTGATTATGACACGGTAATATAACAGATGTAATGGTGATTATGACACGGTAATATAACAGATGTAATGGTGATTATGACACGGTAATATAACAGATGTAATGGTGATTATGACATGGTAATATAACAGATGTAATGGTGATTATGACATGGTAATATAACAGATGTAATGGTGATTATGACACGGTAATATAACAGATGTAATGGTGATTATGACATGGTAATATAACAGATGTAATGGTGATTATGACACGGTAATATAACAGATGTAATGGTGATTATGACACGGTAATATAACAGATGTAATGGTGATTATGACACGGTAATATAACAGATGTAATGGTGATTATGACACAGTAATATAACAGATGTAATGGTGATTATGACACTGTAATATAACAGATGTAATGGTGATTATGACATGGTAATATAACAGATGTAATGGTGATTATGACACGGTAATATAACAGATGTAATGGTGATTATGACACGGTAATATAACAGATGTAATGGTGATTATGACACGGTAATATAACAGATGTAATGGTGATTATGTCACGGTAATATAACAGATGTAATGGTGATTATGACATGGTAATATAACAGATGTAATGGTGATTATGACATGGTAATATAACAGATGTAATGGTGATTATGACACGGTAATATAACAGATGTAATGGTGATTATGACACGGTAATATAACAGATGTAATGGTGATTATGACACGGTAATATAACAGATGTAATGGTGATTATGACACGGTAATATAACAGATGTAATGGTGATTATGACACGGTAATATAAGAGATGTAATGGTGATTATGACACGGTAATATAACAGATGTAATGGTGATTATGACACGGTAATATAACAGATGTAATGGTGATTATGACACGGTAATATAACAGATGTAATGGTGATTATGACACGGTAATATAACAGATGTAATGGTGATTATGACACGGTAATATAACAGATGTAATGGTGATTATGACACGGTAATATAACAGATGTAATGGTGATTATGACACGGTAATATAACAGATGTAATGGTGATTATGACACGGTAATATAACAGATGTAATGGTGATTATGACACGGTAATATAACAGATGTAATGGTGATTATGACACGGTAATATAACAGATGTAATGGTGATTATGACACGGTAATATAAGAGATGTAATGGTGATTATGACACGGTAATATAACAGATGTAATGGTGATTATGACATGGTAATATAACAGATGTAATGGTGATTATGACATGGTAATATAACAGATGTAATGGTGATTATGACACTGTAATATAACAGATGTAATGGTGATTATGACACGGTAATATAACAGATGTAATGGTGATTATGACACGGTAATATAACAGATGTAATGGTGATTATGACACGGTAATATAACAGATGTAATGGTGATTATGACACGGTAATATAACAGATGTAATGGTGATTATGACATGGTAATATAACAGATGTAATGGTGATTATGACATGGTAATATAACAGATGTAATGGTGATTATGACACGGTAATATAACAGATGTAATGGTGATTATGACACGGTAATATAACAGATGTAATGGTGATTATGACACGGTAATATAACAGATGTAATGGTGATTATGACACGGTAATATAACAGATGTAATGGTGATTATGACACGGTAATATAACAGATGTAATGGTGATTATGACACAGTAATATAACAGATGTAATGGTGATTATGACACTGTAATATAACAGATGTAATGGTGATTATGACATGGTAATATAACAGATGTAATGGTGATTATGACACGGTAATATAACAGATGTAATGGTGATTATGACACGGTAATATAACAGATGTAATGGTGATTATGACACGGTAATATAACAGATGTAATGGTGATTATGACACGGTAATATAACAGATGTAATGGTGATTATGACATGGTAATATAACAGATGTAATGGTGATTATGACATGGTAATATAACAGATGTAATGGTGATTATGACACGGTAATATAACAGATGTAATGGTGATTATGACACGGTAATATAACAGATGTAATGGTGATTATGACACGGTAATATAACAGATGTAATGGTGATTATGACACGGTAATATAACAGATGTAATGGTGATTATGACACGGTAATATAAGAGATGTAATGGTGATTATGACACGGTAATATAACAGATGTAATGGTGATTATGACACGGTAATATAACAGATGTAATGGTGATTATGACACGGTAATATAACAGATGTAATGGTGATTATGACACGGTAATATAACAGATGTAATGGTGATTATGAAACGGTAATATAACAGATGTAATGGTGATTATGACACGGTAATATAACAGATGTAATGGTGATTATGACACGGTAATATAACAGATGTAATGGTAATTATGACACTGTAATATAACAGATGTAATGGTGATTATGACATGGTAATATAACAGATGTAATGGTGATTATGACACTGTAATATAACAGATGTAATGGTGATTATGACATGGTAATATAACAGATGTAATGGTGATTATGACACAGTAATATAACAGATGTAATGGTGATTATGACACGGTAATATAACAGATGTAATGGTGATTATGACACGGTAATATAACAGATGTAATGGTGATTTGGACATGGTAATATAACAGATGTAATGGTGATTATGACATGGTAATATAACAGATGTAATGGTGATTATGACACGGTAATATAACAGATGTAATGGTGATTCCATTCCCAGTCATGGCGCTGGCTGAATTCAGAGTTTTTGATTGTAAATAATCTATTTGTATGTTTTGCCTGGAACGTTATGGTCGCTAGTGTTTGTATAAGAGATAAATTGAACGTTTTCAATAGATTGTTTAGGTTAAATTGAACTTAAAATAATAACGAAGTGAATTTTGATGCAAGACGATGTCTGTTCACTAAATGATCTGCTGGAATAATGTATTGACAATTGGGTCGTATTTAAATTACTGTATCAATAGAGAAGACAGTTACCTAAGTTAAAGACATTCTGAATAATAGTGGGGAAAAAATAGCGATAGAAAGTGGTTACCGAAATGTTTTTCATTCTTATAGATTGACTGACGCATGTTATAATTTTGGCGCTGCGTGTGTTATTTTTAAAGAAATAGGATACATTTCATAAGTGTGAAGAGAAAAGAGAAGAGGAAGTTATAAAGTTGTGTTTTAATCTTACGATAGAGGTAAAGAAAAAACGTTGAAATGAGAGGGGTTATATTTTTGCCCAACTGGGGGAAAAAGAAAGTATGGAAGAGAGTTAGTTGGCTACTCATTGTCAGGGAAAGTTGCTGGAGGCAGGTAGATTGTTGTAGAATAACGTACATTTGCGTTATTAGTTTGAATATACAATAACCTTACTCTAATTGTTTTGACCGTTGTTCAGGTACATTTTTTTCTGTATTTCTAGCAGCTGATTCGCTAGGTGGGCATCATAGACTTGTGGCGTTTATATTTACTGTATTAGGCTATGAGAATTGGGGGACTGGATGTCTGAATCATAAAACATCGTAAGGATAGATTCTGATGGTTATTGATTCTTGGTTTGATTGTTTAAGTAACACCAGTTAATTTGAGCAGGAAAGTTCATGTAGTCTAACATTATAGTATGTTTCCATTATGTGGAACAATGTCAGGTCATTAAAGGTGATTGCTGGATTGAATAGTATGAGAGCCTGTTGGCAGAAGACTGAATGGGTATGAATGTTGAAAAGCAAGATTGGGCCAAACTAGTAAACTAAGTATGTTAAGTGGGGGAGTATCATAGATTTTAATTATAGTGTTGTTACCGCAATAGTCAAAACAATTTCATATGTTTTGGGAAATTAGCTAGGTTGAATTTGGTTATTTGAGTTCCTTTATTATTTGCTTTTCAAAAGAAAGGTTGGAATCAAGTATGATGCCTTGGTACTTAAAATCAGATACCACCAGGAGCTGATGCCCTGGCACTTAAAATCAGATACCACCAGGAGCTGATGCCCTGGCACTTAAAATCAGATACCACCAGGAGCTGATGCCCTGGCACTTAAAATCAGATACCACCAGGAGCTGATGCCCTGGCACTTAAAATCAGATACCACCAGGAGCTGATGCCTTGGCACTTAAAATCAGATACCACCAGGAGCTGATGCCCTGGCACTTAAAATCAGATACCACCAGGAGCTGATGCCTTGGCACTTAAAATCAGATACCACCAGGAGCTGATGCCCTGGCACTTAAAATCAGATACCACCAGGAGCTGATGCCCTGGCACTTAAAATCAGATACCACCAGGAGCTGATGCCCTGGCACTTAAAATCAGATACCACCAGGAGCTGATGCCTTGGCACTTAAAATCAGATACCACCAGGAGCTGATGCCTTGGCACTTAAAATCAGATACCACCAGGAGCTGATGCCCTGGCACTTAAAATCAGATACCACCAGGAGCTGTTTACATCAGTAGTTGTTTTTTGAAGAACATGCAGACTGAGAGACTGAGAGACAGAGTGTTTTATTTTATTGAGATGTAAACATGAGTCTCTGAGCAATTTTGTCATCTGAATCATTATAGTAGTGAGTTCTTGTGTAGTTTGTTATTTGCATGAATTTATCACTGTATCATCTGCATGCATTGGAACTTCAGACCCTGAACAGACTAAAGGAAGATCATTAATGGATGTGCTGAACAGACCTTTGTGGATATCAGTGGGGGAAAAAATATGTTTATTTTTAGATGATGAGACAGTGGCAACGACTTTTGAAGGATTTTAGATTTGTTTAAAAAAATCAGGATTGGTTTTTACTAAATTTATATCAACAGATTGAAATTATTAGGTTGCTGATTAAAGTTTTTTTAGGAGTTTGATTTAACTTAATTAAACATTGTATCATACATATTTGATTGATTTGATTAAAACTTATGATTAATGATTTGAGGTACAGTGGAATTATCATTAGGTTTGGTTTGTAGTTCAGGTTTGAGTTTCTGAATCGATGTAGTGTAATGAATACTAAGTGTTTTTGTGTTTTCTCCGGGAAAATGGATATTTCACTGTCTCTCTCTGGAATGTTTCCAGGGACTATACTCTTGGGGAGAGTGAGTGAAGTGAGGCCATAAACTACCACATTGGAGGGGGCCGGGAAGTTTTTTGTTGTAGTGCAAAGGTATTAAAGGGGCACTTTTATTTTATTTTCTGACTTTTCATTACACACGCAAATTCTTTTGATAAACAAATGTTCTGGGAACATGGATACAAAAATGTTTGGAACTAGTTGATTATTGTTTGCAAATTGTTTTATATAATGAAAAACACTGCTTTGAAGGGTTTTGTATGACCTATGACCTATGATGACTTTCCGTTGTGGCTTGATCACCTGCATTGGAAAGCCATTTGGATAATAAATTAGGGTCATCTGTAATACTGCTTTCAAAATAATTTGTGAAATTGGTAAATATGTTTCTTAGCCATATTTGTAATTTGGACCACTGTGAAGAGGGAGAGGGCATTGCTTTTAACTAAGGGTATGCTGCTTTAAGTCTATTTTCCTATGACCATAGGGGTTAAATCATTTTTCTTTGGAGTTTTTTTCAGTTTAGTGGTTTTAATTTAATTAGGTTAGCTGAAATGTTGTTTTACATTTGTTTTCAGTTTAGTGGTTTTAATTTAATTAGGTTAGCTGAAATGTTGTTTTATATTTGTTTTCAGTTTAGTGGTTTTAATTTAATTAGGTTAGCTGAAATGTTGTTTTACATTTGTTTTCAGTTTAGTGGTTTTAATTTGATTAGGTTAGCTGAAATGTTGTTTTATATTTGTTTTCAGTTTAGTGGTTTGGTTTTAATTTGATTAGGTTAGCTGAAATGTTGTTTTATATTTGTTTTCAGTTTAGTGGTTTGGTTTTAATTTGATTAGGTTAGCTGAAATGTTGTTTTATATTTGTTTTCAGTTTAGTGGTTTGGTTTTAATTTGATTAGGTTAGCTGAAATGTTGTTTTATATTTGTTTTCAGTTTAGTGGTTTTAATTTGATTAGGTTAGCTGAAATGTTGTTTTACATTTGTTTTCAGTTTTGTTTTACATTACTCTCATACGGAGAGATGTGTGTAAAACATGGGGGAGGATTCAGTGTTGTTTTACATTACTCTCATACGGAGAGATGTGTGTAAAACATGGGGGAGGATTCAGTGTTGTTTTACATTACTCTCATACGGAGAGATGTGTGTAAAACATGGGGGAGGATCCAGTTTTGTTTTACATTACTCTCATACGGAGAGATGTGTGTAAAACATGGGGGAGGATCCAGTTTTGTTTTATATTACTCTCATACGGAGAGATGTGTGTAAAACATGGTGGAGGATTCAGTTTTGTTTTACATTACTCTCATACGGAGAGATGTGTGTAAAACATGGGGAGGATTCAGTGTTGTTTTACATTACTCTCATACGGAGAGATGTGTGTAAAACATGGAGGAGGATTCAGTGTTGTTTTACATTACTCTCATACGGAGAGATGTGTGTAAAACATGGGGGAGGATTCAGTTTTGTTTTACATTACTCTCCTACGGAGAGATGTGTGTAAAACATGGGGGAGGATTCAGTGTTGTTTTACATTACTCTCATACGGAGAGATGTGTGTAAAACATGGGGGAGGATTCAGTGTTGTTTTACATTACTCTCCTATGGAGAGATGTGTGTAAAACATGGGGGAGGATTCAGTTTTGTTTTACATTACTCTCCTACGGAGAGATGTGTGTAAAACATGGGGGAGGATTCAGTGTTGTTTTATATTACTCTCATACGGAGAGATGTGTGTAAAACATGGAGGAGGATTCAGTGTTGTTTTACATTACTCTCATACGGAGAGATGTGTGTAAAACATGGGGGAGGATTCAGTGTTGTTTTATATTACTCTCATACGGAGAGATGTGTGTAAAACATGGAGGAGGATTCAGTGTTGTTTTACATTACTCTCCTACGGAGAGATGTGTGTAAAACATGGGGAGGATTCAGTGTTGTTTTACATTACTCTCATACGGAGAGATGTGTAAAACATGGGGAGGATTCAGTGTTGTTTTACATTACTCTCATACGGAGAGATGTGTGTAAAACATGGGGAGGATTCAGTGTTGTTTTATATTACTCTCATACGGAGAGATGTGTGTAAAACATGGGGGAGGATTCAGTTTTGTTTTACATTACTCTCATACGGAGAGATGTGTGTAAAACATGGGGGAGGATTCAGTTTTGTTTTACATTACTCTCATACGGAGAGATGTGTGTAAAACATGGGGGAGGATTCAGTTTTTTGAGGGTTTGAATTGAAATTATACAACTTAAGTGATATGTGAAGGAGTGTATTGTATTGTTGAGTGTATTGTATTGTTGTTTGTTTTGCTCTATTCCCGAGGTGTATAGGTCTAACTTCTTGATCCTTGGCTCTACGATGGAGTTGACAGTGAGATGGGGAGTATAAACCAATTTGAAAGAATAGTTTCAATAGAATGTTTTGATATTCTCTGTGAAATATGTTTAGATATGTGTGTTAAGAATAATTGGTAAAAGTAATAATTTATCATGTAGTTAATGAACTGAACTAAACTGTTGTTCTGATCTGTTCTTTCGAGGTTATCATGAAAAGTGACATCAGACGGTATCTTAATGCATGGAAGAGATCATTTGGACCGAATGGTGTGTGTACCTCAAAACCCCCTCTAACTGGCTGAAGAAGGGTGACAAAGGCATCGAAGGAGGCTTTCCAAACCACTTCTACCGAGAGAAAAGATCCAAGCCAGAAATTGGTGTACAGTCTCAGATCTAAGCTATCAACTGCTTTTCTTTCATGGTTCTGTCATACTGTGATGAGTCCACTTGGAGTGATCATGGAGAAAGATCTGTTCTAACATTTTCTTATGATGCTGGTATATTGGTTGACGAATGGACAAGACATGAGTGGTAAAGATGAGACATTGAAATTGGAACATTATCATGGGCCGTCCACTTTGAACTGCAAAGCTATCTGAAGAAAAACGAAGATGCCAGAAGATGCCGTGCCTGTGTAAGGGGGGTTTAATCAACTGTGCCATTAAAATTGTTTATACTTTTGTGGTATCAGATTGATTGAAGAGGTCTACACCATGTAAATTGTAATAATTTAGATTAAGAATGCATTGAGATACTGATCTGTATTATAATCATGATTAAAAAAGTTAATAGTAGAATTATGGGATAATTATACTGAATGAATGTAAATCTGCTAATATTGATGTGTGTTAAATTGAGGTTTTTACTTTAAGTGATAAAGACCCATTTGAATCACTGAGGAATGTTGGATAAATAGTTGGGTTGTTACTTATGATTTGGAATATGAATGATTTCAATGCCATATGCTCTATTCCTGAGTATATTTCTGAGCATGAGTACTTAGAGGGATGTCTGTCCTATATGTTGTGAGGAGGCCTGTGTTTAGACACTGGTTCTCATGTAATTTAAAGAGCATTTATATGTTATGTTTTTATTTTTCCTCAAATGGATTATTCTGTGTTATTAAACATGTGCAAGTTTGTCTTGTAGAATAAAGGTTGTAATCTTCGTTTCAGAAGGGAGAAAGCTTACATATAAGCTACGGTATTTGACATTGAGGGGATTTGATTTTTAAATATTGAGTATGTTACTATTCTGAATCTTCAGAAGGGACTGAGTCCCTTGAGAGGGGAATGTCGTGGAAGATTCAGAATTTGTTGGTAACATATGTAAGATGTTTTATATTCATCAAATGTGTGTAAGTTACTTCTCATCAGAATGGTATTTTTGTATAATACTGTGGCGAGGTTGCAGTTATCTGTTCTATGTCAAGACTAAGTTGCATGGGCCGCAGAGAGGGGAGAGGTCAAAGTGTCATCATGTGTAAACATATCTTTTACTCCCTACCTTTTTCTAGTGGGGAAAGGAGGGTGGCAGTGTCTGGAATCATTCTCATGCTCCCTTTTATCTTCACCTATAGTCTCACTCTCCTCTCCGTGAGCTTGTCCAGGATTGGTTGTATTTAGAATTGGTTGTATCTAAATGACAATTTGATATATGCCTGTTGATATGGAGAATTGGTTTATGCTTCTGGGTTTGAGTAAGGAGACAAAGCTGAACGATTTATTATGTCTATGCTGTCTGACTATGTGTTTTCTTTGCTATTAAAGGATCTCAGTTGCAATGTGTAGGGGGCTCTCAGAGAATTCACTGAGAGACACTGAATTACCTGAGAGTCACCGGATTGTGATAGAGCTGATATAATTAAAGATGGACTTTGATAACTAACTCTGACTTGTGTGTGTGGTTTGCTCCCATGATTTGGTAAATAGAGGAAATTTCCACGACACCACCCGTAGCACGCCCTCCAGCAGGTGTATCTCACTGATCATCCCTAAAGCCAACACCTCATTTGGCCACCTTTCCTTCCAGTTCTCTGCTGCCTGTGACTGGAACGAATTGCAAAAATCATTGAAGTTGGAGACTTTTATCTCCCTCACCAACTTTAAACATCTGCTATCTGAGCAGCTAACCGATCGCTGCAGCTGTACATAGTCCATCGGTAAATAGCCCACCCAATTGACCTACCTCATCCCCATACTGTATTTATTTATTTACTTTTCTGCTCTTTTGCACACCAGAATCTCTACCTGCACATGACCATCTGATCATTTATCACTCCAGTGTTAATCTGCTAAATTGTAATTCTTCGCCTACCTCCTCATGCCTTTTGCACACAATGTATATATACTCTTTTATTTTTTTATTTTTTTTTCTACTGTGTTATTGACTTGTTTATTGTTTACTCCATGTGTAACTCTGTGTTGCTGTTTGTTCACACTGCTTTGCTTTATCTTGGCCAGGTCGCAGTTGTAAATGAGAACATGTTCTCAACTAGCCTACCTGGATAAATAAAGGTGAAATAAAACATTTATAAATAACTTATTTTTGACTTTAATAATAAAGATAGTTGTGTATAGATATTGTGGTATTTTTAACATCCACATTTAACATCTCAACACACGCACGCACGCACACACACACACACACACACACACACACACACACACACACACACACACACACACACACACACACACACACACCAACCATCACCTCAAAATGAACCCACAACATCACCACTTATCTTAAAAAACAGCTTTACTTATGTCTATAGTGTCATAAATACAATACACTTTTAAATAGCCAATAATAACATGTTGATTTGTCAGCATCATTTCACCCCAGGATTAAATACACGTACAGTACTCATAGCTGCCACAGTAGGAACCTTCAGACACCTTTAAAACATTGCCTGTCGAATATACTGAATACAGACATCTGACACTGATTCACTGATAGAGCTCTCTCATTGGAGGAGAGGAGGTCACACACACACACAACACTTGCTAGTGGTCGCCTACTTTAATTCACTTCTACTTGCACATTCATCTTCATCTTCTGCCGATCTACCATTCCAGTGTTTAATTGCTATATTGTAATTACTTCGCCACCATGGCCTATTTATTGCCTTAGCTTACCTCATTTGCACTCACTGTATATAGAATTTTGTTTTATTTTGTTCTACTGTATTATTGACTATGTTTTGTTTATTCCATGTGTAACTCTGTGTTTTTGTTTGTGTAGCACTAAGTTGCTTTATATTGGCCAGGTCGCAGTTGCAAATGAGAACTTGTTCTCAACTAGCCTACCTGGTTAAATAAAGGTGAAATTTAAAAAATTTAAAAAACGTTCTCGTCCCCATGGCAACTGGACAGGAAGGGGAGGGGCCAGAGGAACAGTCCATATATGGCATCATCACTGTCAGGTGACCTGTTTGTGAGGATTTCATTTGGCTGATGCCCGAGCAGCAATTTACAGTTTGATTTGAACTGAAGTAGTGACACTTTCCCAGAGACATACAGACATCATCCAGTGAAAAACAACATCATTCATCCACCATGAAGGTTAGTCTGGGGTTTCACTGTCATAGCATGTTTCCCTCCAGTCAGAGATATAGGAGCCTATTGCTTTAATTTCCACAGTTCCTACTGTACCCTCTCATATCCACAGCTCCTACGGTGCCCTCTCATATCCACAGCTCCTACGGTGCCCTCTCATATCCACAGCTCCTACGGTACCCTCTCATATCCACAGCTCCTACTGTACCCTCTCATATCCACAGCTCCTACTGTACCCTCTCAGATCCTCAGCTTCTACTGTACCCTCTCATATCCACAGCTCCCACTGTACCCTCTCATATCCACAGCTCCTACTGTACCCTCTCATATCCACAGCTCCCACTGTACCCTCTCATATCCACAGCTCCTACTGTACCCTCTCAGATCCTCAGCTTCTACTGTACCCTCTCATATCCACAGCTCCCACTGTACCCTCTCATATCCACAGCTCCTACTGTACCCTCTCATATCCACAGCTCCCACTGTACCCTCTCATATCCACAGCTCCTACTGTACCCTCTCATATCCACAGCTCCCACTGTACCCTCTCATATCCACAGCTCCTACTGTACCCTCTCATATCCACAGCTCCTACTGTACCCTCTCAGATCCACAGCTTCTACTGTACCCTCTCATATCCACAGCTCCTACTGTACCCTCTCAGATCCACAGCTCCTACTGTACCCTCTCATATCCACAGCTCCCACTGTACCCTCTCATATCCACAGCTCCTACTGTACCCTCTCAGATCCTCAGCTTCTACTGTACCCTCTCATATCCACAGCTCCCACTGTACCCTCTCATATCCACAGCTCCTACTGTACCCTCTCATATCCACAGCTCCTACTGTACCCTCTCAGATCCTCAGCTCCTTCTGTACCCTCTCATATCCACAGCTCCTACTGTACCCTCTCATATCCACAGCTCCTACTGTACCTTCTCATATCCACAGCTCCTTCTGTACCCTCTCATATCCACAGCTCCTACTGTACCCTCTCATATCCACAGCTCCTACTGTACCTTCTCATATCCACAGCTCCTTCTGTACCCTCTCATATCCACAGCTCCTACTGTACCTTCTCAGATCCACAGCTCCTACTGTACCCTCTCAGAGCCACAGCTCCTACTGTACCCTCTCATATCCACAGCTCCTACTGTACCCTCTCATATCCACAGCTCCTACTGTACCTTCTCAGATCCACAGCTCCTACTGTACCTTCTCAGATCCACAGCTCCTACTGTACCCTCTCAGATCCACAGCTCCTACTGTACCCTCTCAGATCCACAGCTCCTACTGTACCTTCTCAGATCCACAGCTCCTACTGTACCCTCTCAGATCCACAGCTCCTACTGTACCCTCTCATATCCACAGCTCCTACTGTACCCTCTCAGATCCACAGCTCCTACTGTACCTTCTCAGATCCACAGCTCCTACTGTACCCTCTCAGAGCCACAGCTCCTACTGTACCCTCTCATATCCACAGCTCCTACTGTACCCTCTCAGATCCACAGCTCCTTCTGTACCCTCTCATATCCACAGCTCCTACTGTACCTTCTCAGATCCACAGCTCCTACTGTACCCTCTCAGAGCCACAGCTCCTACTGTACTCATGGTGGCTACATAGTGTCAAATAAGGGAAGGAAAGGAGGAAACAAGAGGAGATAGGAAAAGGAAGGAGGAGAGGAGACTGGGAAGGAGGGGATCAAAGGTAGGAAAGGTAACTGAGCCGTTTAGGTCTGGACCCATGAACCTGTGGCTGAGAATCATAGTAGTAGTATTCACATAGAGGAACACACCCCTCTCTGCTTCGAGAATCCCTCATGGAACTGGCGTTTCTCACAGCATAGAAAACAGAGGTCCAACACACACACAGAACAGTCACCACTGAATACAGGGCATTGGGTTTCATACAGCAATGATATCATAATATTCTGCCTATATAATTACAATATATATTTCTATAAAAACACGTTAATGATGACAATAAATGATGAATACCTTGCATAACCGAGAGGAGGCAACATGTAGGTGGGATTTGTCATTGAAACAGCCAGGAGTTAGACTAGAGCCCAAAGATTAGGAATTAGGACTAGAGCCCAAAGATTAGGAATTAGGACTAGAGCCCAAAGATTAGGAATTAGGACTAGAGCCCACAGATTAGGAATTAGGACTAGAACCCACAGATTAGGAATTAGGACTAGAACCCACAGATTAGGAGTTAGGACTAGAACCCACAGATTAGGAATTAGGACTAGAACCCACAGATTAGGAATTAGGACTAGAACCCACAGATTAGGAATTAGGACTAGAACCAACAGATTAGTAATTATTACTTGAACCCACAGATTAGGAGTTAGGACTAGAACCCACAGATTAGGAATTAGGACTAGAACCCACAGACTAGGAATTAGGACGAGAAACAACAGATTAGGAATTAAGACTAGAACCCACAGATTAAGAATTATTACTTGAACCCACAGATTAGGAGTTAGGACTAGAAACCACAGATTAGGAATTAGGACTAGAACCAACAGATTAGGAATTAGGACTGGAATCAACAGATTAGGAATTAGGACTAGAACCAACAGATTAGGAATTAGGACTAGAAACAACAGATTAGGAATTAGGACTAGAACCCACAGACTAGGAATTAGGACGAGAACCCACAGACTAGGAATTAGGACTAGAACCCACAGATTAGGAATTAGGACTAGAACTCACAGATTAGGAGTTAGGACTAGAACCCACAGATTAGGAATTAGGACTAGAACCCACAGATTAGGAGTTAGAACTAGAACCACATATTAGGAGTTAGGACTAGAAACCACATATTAGGAATTAGGACTAGAACCCACAGATTAGGAATTAGGACTAGAACCCACAGACTAGGAATTAGGACTAGAACCCACAGACTAGGAATTAGGACTAGAACCCACAGATTAGGAATTAGGACTAGAACCCACAGATTATGAGTTAGGACTAGAACCCACAGATTAGGAGTTAGGACTAGAACCCACAGATTAGGAAATAGGACTAGAACCCACAGACTAGGAATTAGGACTAGAACCCACAGACTAGGAATTAGGACTAGAACCCACAGATTAGGAATTAGGACTAGAACCCACAGATTAGGAGTTAGGACTAGAACCCACAGATTAGGAGTTAGGACTAGAACCCACAGATTTGGAATTAGGACAAGAACCAACAGATTAAGAATTAGGACTAGAGCCCACAGATTAGGAGTTAGGACTAGAACCCACAGATTAGGAGTTAGGACTAGAACCCACGGACTAGGAATTAGGACTAGAACCAACAGATTAGGAATTATTACTTGAACCCACAGATTAGGAGTTAGGACTAGAACCCACAGATTAAGAATTAGGACTTGAACCCACAGAATAAGAATTAGGACTAGAACCCACAGATTAGGAATTAGGACTAGAACCCACAAACTAGGAATTAGGACTAGAACCCACAGATTGGGAGTTAGGACTAGAACGCACAGACTAGGAATTAGGACTAGAACCCACAGATTAGGAATTAGGACTAGAACGCACAGACTAGGAATTAGAACTAGAACCCACAGATTAGGAATTAGAACTAGAACCCACAGATTAGGAATCAGGACTAGAACCCACAGATTAGGAATTA
This sequence comes from Oncorhynchus tshawytscha, assembly GCF_018296145.1. Lineage (NCBI taxonomy): Eukaryota > Metazoa > Chordata > Actinopteri > Salmoniformes > Salmonidae > Oncorhynchus > Oncorhynchus tshawytscha. The sequence continues at coordinate 29,877,171 of NC_056430.1, read as the reverse complement.
GGACTAGAACCCACAGATTAGGAATTAGGACTAGAACCCACAGATTAGGAGTTAGAACTAGAACCCACAGATTAGGAATTAGGACTAGAACCCACAGACTAGGAATTAGGACTAGAACCCACAGATTAGGAATTAGGACTAGAACACACAGATTAGGAGTTAGGACTAGAACCCACAGATTAGGAGTCAGGACTAGAACCCACAGATTAGGAATTAGGACTAGAACCCACATATTAGGAATTAGGACTAGAACCCACAGATTAGGAATTAGGACTAGAACCCACAGATTAGGAATTAGGACTAGAACCCACAGATTAGGAATTTGGACTATAACCCACAGATTAGGAATTAGGACTAGAACCCACAGACTAGGAATTAGGACTAGAACCCACAGATTAGGAATTAGGACTAGAAACAACAGATTAGGAATTAGGACTAGAATCCACAGATTAAGAATTAGGACTAGAACCCACAGATTAGGAATTAGGGTTTACTTGGAATATAGACTGGGAAGAGGCTCCTTTACAGCAGCGAACATGCCAATGAGCATGCTCAGAGTTCAAAGGTCAGAGGTCACCTCCATATTGCACGTGTCCCAGGGAGAAGGTGAGAGGTGACACTGGATACAGGTCACATAACGTCCAGATTTCTCCCAAATTTGGCATGTTACTCTCGAAAGGCCGCAAGCATGTGTCTATAAAGGTAATGGGAATGCACTGAGAGAGATAGAAAGAGGGAAGGAGAGAGAGAGGGAGAGAACAACAGAGGGAAGGAGAGAGAGAGGGAGAGAACAACAGAGGGAAGGAGAGAGAGAGGGAGAGAACAACAGAGGGAAGGACAGAGGGAGAGAACAACAGAGGGAAGGAGAGAGAGAGGGAGAGAACAACAGAGGGAAGGAGAGAGAGAGGGAGAGAACAACAGAGGGAAGGACAGAGGGAGAGAACAACAGAGGGAAGGAGAGAGAGAGGGAGAGAACAACAGAGGGAAGGAGAGAGAGAGGGAGAGAACAACAGAGGGAAGGAGAGAGAGAGGGAGAGAACAACAGAGGGAAGGAGAGAGAGAGGGAGAGAACAACAGAGGGAAGGAGAGAGAGGGAGAGAACAACAGAGGGAAGGAGAGAGAGAGGGAGAGAACAACAGAGGGAAGGAGAGAGAGAGGGAGAGAACAACAGAGGGAAGGAGAGAGAGAGGGAAAGAACAACAGAGGGAAGGAGAGAGAGAGGGAGAGAACAACAGAGGGAATGAGAGAGAGAGAACAACAGAGGGAAGGAGAGAGAGAGGGAGAGAACAACAGAGGGAAGGAGAGAGAGAGGGAGAGAACAACAGAGGGAAGGAGAGAGAGAGGGAAAGAACAACAGAGGGAAGGAGAGAGAGAGGGAGAGAACAACAGAGGGAATGAGAGAGAGAGAACAACAGAGGGAAGGAGAGAGAGAGGGAGAGAACAACAGAGGGAAGGAGAGAGAGGGAGAGAACAACAGAGGGAAGGAGAGAGAGAGGGAGAGAACAACAGAAGGAAGGAGAGAGAGAGGGAGAGAACAACAGAGGGAAGGAGAGAGAGAGGGAGAGAACAACAGAGGGAAGGAAAGAGAGAGAGGGAGAGAACAACAGAGGGAAGGAGAGAGAGAGGGAGAGAACAACAGAGGGAAGGAGGGAGAGAGGGAGAGAACAACAGAGGGAAGGAAAGAGAGAGGAGAGAACAACAGAGGGAAGGAGGGAGAGAGGGAGAGAACAACAGAGGGAAGGAGAGAGAGAGGGAGAGAACAACAGAGGGAGAGAGAGAGAGAGAGGGAGAGAACAACAGAGGGAAGGAGATAGAGAGGGAGAGAACAACAGAGGGAGAGAGAGAGAGGGAGAGAACAACAGAGGGAAGGAGAGAGAGAGGGAGAGAACAACAGAGGGAAGGAGAGAGAGAGGGAGAGAACAACAGAGGGAAGGAGAGAGAGAGAACAACAGAGGGAAGGAGAGAGAGAGGGAGAGAACAACAGAGGGAAGGAGAGAGAGAGAACAACAGAGGGAAGGAGAGAGAGAGGGAGAGAACAACAGAGGGAAGGAGAGAGAGAGAACAACAGAGGGAAGGAGAGAGAGAGGGAGAGAACAACAGAGGGAAGGAGAGAGAGAGGGAGAGAACAACAGAGGGAAGGAGAGAGAGAGGGAGAGAACAACAGAGGGAAGGAGGGAGAGAGGGAGAGAACAACAGAGGGAAGGAGAGAGAGAGGGAGAGAACAACAGAGGGAAGGACAGAGGGAGAGAACAACAGAGGGAAGGAGAGAGAGAGGGAGAGACCAACAGAGGGAAGGAGAGAGAGAGGGAAAGAACAACAGAGGGAAGGAGAGAGAGAGGGAGAGAACAACAGAGGGAAGGAGAGAGAGAGAACAACAGAGGGAAGGAGAGAGAGAGGGAGAGAACAACAGAGGGAAGGAGAGAGAGGGAGAGAACAACAGAGGGAAGGAGGGAGAGAGGGAGAGAACAACAGAGGGAAGGAGAGAGAGAGAGAGAGAGAACAACAGAGGGAAGGAGGGAGAGAGGGAGAGAACAACAGAGGGAAGGAGAGAGAGAGGGAGAGAACAACAGAGGGAAGGAGAGAGAGAGGGAGAGAACAACAGAGGGAAGGAGAGAGAGAGGGAGAGAACAACAGAGGGAAGGAGAGAGAGAGGGAGAGAACAACAGAGGGAAGGAGAGAGAGAGGGAGAGAACAACAGAGGGAAGGAGAGAGAGAGGGAGAGAACAACAGAGGGAAGGAGAGAGAGAGGGAGAGAACAACAGAGGGAAGGAGAGAGAGGGAGAGAACAACAGAGGGAAGGAGAGAGAGAGGGAGAGAACAACAGAGGGAAGGAGAGAGAGAGGGAGAGAACAACAGAGGGAAGGAGAGAGAGAGGGAGAGAACAACAGAGGGAAGGAGAGAGAGAGGGAGAGAACAACAGAGGGAAGGAGAGAGAGAGGGAGAGAACAACAGAGGGAAGGAGAGAGAGAGGGAGAGAACAACAGAGGGAAGGAGAGAGAGAGGGAGAGAACAACAGAGGGAAGGAGAGAGAGAGGGAAAGAACAACAGAGGGAAGGAGAGAGAGAGGGAGAGAACAACAGAGGGAAGGAGAGAGAGAGAACAACAGAGGGAAGGAGAGAGAGAGGGAGAGAACAACAGAGGGAAGGAGAGAGAGGGAGAGAACAACAGAGGGAAGGAGAGAGAGAGGGAGAGAACAACAGAAGGAAGGAGAGAGAGAGGGAGAGAACAACAGAGGGAAGGAGAGAGAGAGGGAGAGAACAACAGAGGGAAGGAAAGAGAGAGAGGGAGAGAACAACAGAGGGAAGGAGAGAGAGAGGGAGAGAACAACAGAGGGAAGGAGAGAGAGTGGGAGAGAACAACAGAGGGAAGGAGAGAGAGAGGGAGAGAACAACAGAGGGAAGGAGGGAGAGAGGGAGAGAACAACAGAGGGAAGGAGAGAGAGAGGGAGAGAACAACAGAGGGAAGGAGAGAGAGAGGAGAGAACAACAGAGGGAAGGAGAGAGAGAGGGAGAGAACAACAGAGGGAAGGACAGAGGGAGAGAACAACAGAGGGAAGGAGAGAGAGAGGGAGAGACCAACAGAGGGAAGGAGAGAGAGAGGGAAAGAACAACAGAGGGAAGGAGAGAGAGAGGGAGAGAACAACAGAGGGAAGGAGAGAGAGAGAACAACAGAGGGAAGGAGAGAGAGAGGGAGAGAACAAAAGAGGGAAGGAGAGAGAGGGAGAGAACAACAGAGGGACGGAGGGAGAGAGGGAGAGAACAACAGAGGGAAGGAGAGAGAGAGAGAGAGAGAACAACAGAGGGAAGGAGGGAGAGAGGGAGAGAACAACAGAGGGAAGGAGAGAGAGAGGGAGAGAACAACAGAGGGAAGGAGAGAGAGAGGGAGAGACCAACAGAGGGAAGGAGAGAGAGAGGGAGAGAACAACAGAGGGAAGGAGAGAGAGAGAACAACAGAGGGAAGGATAGAGAGGGAGAGAACAACAGAGGGAAGGAGAGAGAGGGAGAGAACAACAGAGGGAAGGAGAGAGAGAGGGAGAGAACAACAGAGGGAAGGAGAGAGAGAGGGAGAGAACAACAGAGGGAAGGAGAGAGAGAGGGAGAGAACAACAGCGGGAAGGAGAGAGAGAGGGAGAGAACAACAGAGGGAAGGAGAGAGAGAGGGAGAGAACAACAGAGGGAAGGAGAGAGAGAGGGAGAGAACAACAGAGGGAAGGACAGAGAGGGAGAGAACAACAGAGGGAAGGAGAGAGAGAGGGAGAGAACAACAGAGGGAAGGAGAGAGAGAGGGAGAGAACAACAGAGGGAAGGAGAGAGAGAGGGAGAGAACAACAGAGGGAAGGAGAGAGAGAGGGAGAGAACAACAGAGGGAAGGAGAGAGAGAGGGAGAGAACAACAGAGGGAAGGAGAGAGAGAGGGAGAGAACAACAGAGGGAAGGAGAGAGAGAGGGAGAGAACAACAGAGGGAAAGAGAGAGAGGGAAAGAACAACAGAGGGAAGGAGAGAGAGAGGGAGAGAACAACAGAGGGAAGGAGAGAGAGAGAACAACAGAGGGAAGGAGAGAGAGAGGGAGAGAACAACAGAGGGAAGGAGAGAGAGAGGGAGAGAACAACAGAGGGAAGGAGAGAGAGAGAACAACAGAGGGAAGGAGAGAGAGAGGGAGAGAACAACAGAGGGAAGGAGAGAGAGAGGGAGAGAACAACAGAGGGAAGGAGAGAGAGAGGGAGAGAACAACAGAGGGAAGGAGGGAGAGAGGGAGAGAACAACAGAGGGAAGGAGAGAGAGAGGGAGAGAACAACAGAGGGAAGGACAGAGGGAGAGAACAACAGAGGGAAGGAGAGAGAGAGGGAGAGACCAACAGAGGGAAGGAGAGAGAGAGGGAAAGAACAACAGAGGGAAGGAGAGAGAGAGGGAGAGAACAACAGAGGGAAGGAGAGAGAGAGAACAACAGAGGGAAGGAGAGAGAGAGGGAGAGAACAAAAGAGGGAAGGAGAGAGAGGGAGAGAACAACAGAGGGACGGAGGGAGAGAGGGAGAGAACAACAGAGGGAAGGAGAGAGAGAGAGAGAGAGAACAACAGAGGGAAGGAGGGAGAGAGGGAGAGAACAACAGAGGGAAGGAGAGAGAGAGGGAGAGAACAACAGAGGGAAGGAGAGAGAGAGGGAGAGACCAACAGAGGGAAGGAGAGAGAGAGGGAGAGAACAACAGAGGGAAGGAGAGAGAGAGAACAACAGAGGGAAGGATAGAGAGGGAGAGAACAACAGAGGGAAGGAGAGAGAGGGAGAGAACAACAGAGGGAAGGAGAGAGAGAGGGAGAGAACAACAGAGGGAAGGAGAGAGAGAGGGAGAGAACAACAGAGGGAAGGAGAGAGAGAGGGAGAGAACAACAGCGGGAAGGAGAGAGAGAGGGAGAGAACAACAGAGGGAAGGAGAGAGAGAGGGAGAGAACAACAGAGGGAAGGAGAGAGAGAGGGAAAGAACAACAGAGGGAAGGAGAGAGAGAGGGAGAGAACAACAGAGGGAAGGAGAGAGAGAGGGAGAGAACAACAGATGGAAGGAGAGAGAGAGGGAAAGAACAACAGAGGGAAGGAGAGAGAGAGGGAGAGAACAACAGAGGGAAGAGAGAGAGAGAGAACAACAGAGGGAAGAGAGAGAGAGGGAGAGAACAACAGAGGGAAGGAGAGAGAGGGAGAGAACAACAGAGGGAAGGAGAGAGAGAGGGAGAGAACAACAGAAGGAAGGAGAGAGAGAGGGAGAGAACAACAGAGGGAAGGAGAGAGAGAGGGAGAGAACAACAGAGGGAAGGAAAGAGAGAGAGGGAGAGAACAACAGAGGGAAGGAGAGAGAGAGGGAGAGAACAACAGAGGGAAGGAGAGAGAGAGGGAGAGAACAACAGAGGGAAGGAGAGAGAGGGAGAGAACAACAGAGGGAAGGAGAGAGAGAGGGAAAGAACAACAGAGGGAAGGAGAGAGAGGGAGAGAACAACAGAGGGAAGGAGAGAGAGAGGGAGAGAACAACAGAGGGAAGGAGAGAGAGAGGGAGAGAACAACAGAGGGAGAGAGAGAGAGAGAGGAGGGAGAGAACAACAGAGGGAAGGAGAGAGAGAGGGAGAGAACAACAGAGGGAAGGAGAGAGAGAGGGAGAGAACAACAGTGGGGAGAGAGAGAGAGAGAGAACAACAGAGGGAAGGAGAGAGAGAGGGAGAGAACAACAGAGGGAAGGAGAGAGAGGGAGAGAACAACAGAGGGAAGGAGAGAGAGAGGGAGAGAACAACAGAGGGAAGAGAGAGAGAGGGAGAGAACAACAGAGGGAAGGAGAGAGAGAGAGGAGAGAACAACAGAGGGAAGGAGGGGAGAGAGAGGGAGAGAACAACAGAGGGAAGGAGAGAGAGAGGGAGAGAACAACAGAGGGAAGGAGAGAGAGAGGGAGAGAACAACAGAGGGAAGGAGATTGAGAGGGAGAGAACAACAGAGGGAGAGAGAGAGAGGGAGAGAACAACAGAGGGAAGGAGAGAGAGAGGGAGAGAACAAAAGAGGGAAGGAGAGAGAGAGGGAGAGAACAACAGAGGGAAGGAGAGAGAGAGAGAACAACAGAGGGAAGGAGGGAGAGAGGGAGAGAACAACAGAGGGAAGGAGAGAGAGAGGGAGAGAACAACAGAGGGAAGGAGAGAGAGAGGGAGAGAACAACAGAGGGAAGGAGAGAGAGAGGGAGAGAACAACAGAGGGAGAGAGAGTAGGATTTACTAATTTACAGTAGTTTGATTGTTTTAAAGCAGCACACTTGTATCCTTATCAAGTTAGAATAAGTTAGAATTGGGTTAGCCCTTCTGTTAGTAACTGGGGTTCAATTCGGATTTATGATTCCCTAATCCTTTTATTAGCATTGCTCGGTCAGAAAAAGGCTCTTGGCCAAAGCCATCTGTTAGCATTGCTAGGTTGTCTCACCTGTTAGCGTTAGCTCCTGTTAGTAAGTGGAGTGGAGTTAGCATGAGTATGTCCGTACAGCAGAGGGATCGAGTCTCTGAGGAGCCGGGGGAGGAGCTAGACAGGGCGTGGCAGAAATGGGCGTGGCAGAACGGGGGAGAGAGGAGACAGCGTGCAGTGAGTCAGGCAAAGCAGAGAGAACGGCACACACGCATGAATGCCCTCACACACACCAAGCGATAAGATTAATCATTTGGTGGCTGTTCTGTCAGTGAGTCGCCAAACACCTGTATCGCATCCACAATTCAATTCCTTCTGGTTGCAGCTGTTTCCTGGGCACCAGGGGCATGGAGGGCATACGGAACCCAGCGGGCAGGGTTTCCATGGAGCCCGCCATCATACCCATCCCTTCCCCTCCCTCCCGCGCCCTGAAACGCTTACGCCATGATGGAGAGCGGCGGAACGTCTTATCATCCCCACTCTACACAGAGAGAGAGACAGGGAGACAGGGACAGAGAGAGAGACAGGGAGACAGGGACAGAGAGAGAGACAGGGAGACAGGGACAGAGAGAGAGACAGAGACAGAGAGGAGACAGAGACAGGGACAGAGAGAGAGACAGAGACAGGGACAGAGAGAGAGACAGAGAGAGACAGAGACAGAGACAGGGACAGAGAGAGAGACAGAGAGAGAGACAGAGACAGAGAGTAGACAGAGACAGAGACAGAGAGGAGACAGAGACAGGGACAGAGAGAGAGACAGAGAGAGACCGAGAGGAGACAGAGACAGAGACAGAGACAGAGACAGAGACAGAGACAGAGACAGAGAGGAGACAGAGACAGAGACAGAGAGGAGACAGAGACAGGGACAGAGAGAGAGACAGAGAGAGACAGAGAGGAGACAGAGACAGAGACAGAGAGGAGACAGAGACAGAGACAGAGAGGAGACAGAGACAGAGACAGAGAGGAGACAGAGACAGAGACAGAGACAGAGACAGAGAGGAGACAGAGACACACAGAGAGAGAGAGAGAGAGAGAGAGAGAGAGAGAGAGACAGAGAGACAGAGACAGAGCGTCAACAGTAACATAAAAATGATTGTACACAAACAAGCAAAATGGTAATATAAAGCAGATCAGTATTTCCCAGGGAGATGGTGAAAGTGAAAACTCTTGTGGGAGCAGTATTTCCTGGTGACTCACCTCCTCCAGTCTGCGATCGGTGCCCAGGGCCAGGACATTGTTGAACTCTCTCTCTAGAACCTGCCGGGCCTGGAAAAAAAAAAGCACGCACGCACGCACGCACGCACGCACACACACACAGAGAGAGAGAGAGAGAAAACAGCATACAGGTACAGAGAGAATAGACAAGGTTCTAAAATCTATGATTGTTTTCCAACAGGTGACATCACTCCTACACAAAGCTAGGTTGTGTGTGTGTGTGTGTGTACCTGTGTGTGTGTGTGTGTGTGTGTGTGTGTGTGTACCTGTGTGTGTGTGTGTGTACCTGTGTGTTCTGCATGGGGATCTGAAGAATGAGAGCCAGGCTGCTGTAGTCGAAGGTCTAGACAGAGAGGTATATTACTATCACAACATATAGACCAGTCATCTACAGACAGAGAGGTATATAACTATCACAACATATAGACCAGTCATCTACAGACAGAGAGGTATATTACTATCACAACATATAGACCAGTCATCTACAGACAGAGAGGTATATAACTATCACAACACATAGACCAGTCATCTACAGACAACATATAGACCAGTCATCTACAGACAGAGAGGTATATTACTATCACAACATATAGACCAGTCATCTACAGACAGAGAGGCATATTACTATCACAACATATAGACCAGTCATCTACAGACAACATATAGACCAGTCATCTACAGACAACATATAGACCAGTCATCTACAGACAGAGAGGTATATTACTATCACAACATATAGACCAGTTATCTACAGACAGAGAGGTATATAACTATCACAACATATAGACCAGTCATCTACAGACAGAGAGGTATATAACTATCACAACATATAGACCAGTCATCTACAGACAGAGAGGTATATAACTATCACAACATATAGACCAGTCATCTACAGACAGAGAGGTATATTACTATCACAACATATAGACCAGTCATCTACAGACAGAGAGGTATATAACTATCACAACATATAGACCAGTCATCTACAGACAGAGAGGTATATTACTATCACAACATATAGACCAGTCATCTACAGACAGAGAGGTATATTACTAACACAACATATAGACCAGTCATCTACAGACAGAGATGTATATTACTGTCACAACATATAGACCAGTCATCTACAGACAGAGAGGTATATAACTATCACAACATATAGACCAGTCATCTACAGACAGAGAGGTATATTACTATTACAACATATAGACCAGTCATCTACAGACAACATATAGACCAGTCATCTACAGACAGAGAGGTATATTACTATCACAACATATAGACCAGTCATCTATAGACATTGAGGTATATTACTATAACAACATATAGACCAGTCATCTACAGACAGAGAGGTATATTACTATCACAACATATAGACCAGTCATCTACAGACAGAGAGGTATATTACTATCACAACATATAGACCAGTCATCTACAGACAACATATAGACCAGTCATCTATAGACAACATATAGACCAGTCATCTACAGACAGAGAGGTATATTACTATCACAACATATAGACCAGTCATCTACAGACAGAGAGGTATATTACTATCACAACATATAGACCAGTCACCTACAGACAGAGAGGTATATTACTATCACAACATATAGACCAGTCATCTATAGACATTGAGGTATATTACTATAACAACATATAGACCAGTCATCTACAGACAACATATAGACCAGTCATCTACAGACAACATAAATACCAGTCATCTACAGACAGAGAGGTATATTACTATCACAACACATAGACCAGTCATCTACAGACAACATATAGACCAGTCATCTATAGACAACATATAGACCAGTCATCTACAGACAGAGAGGTATATTACTATCACAACATATAGACCAGTCATCTACAGACAGAGAGGTATATTACTATCACAACATATAGACCAGTCATCTACAGACAGAGAGGTATATTACTATCACAACATATAGACCAGTCATCTACAGACAGAGAGGTATATTACTATCACAACATATAGACCAGTCATCTACAGACAGAGAGGTATATAACTATCACAACATATAGACCAGTCATCTACAGACAGAGAGGTATATTACTATCACAACATATAGACCAGTCATCTACAGACAGAGAGGTATATTACTATCACAACATATAGACCAGTCATCTACAGACAGAGAGGTATATTACTATCACAACATATAGACCAGTCATCTACAGACAGAGAGGTATATTACTATCACAACATATAGACCAGTCATCTACAGACAGAGAGGTATATTACTATCACAACATATAGACCAGTCATCTACAGACAGAGAGGTATATTACTATCACAACATATAGACCAGTCATCTACAGACAGAGAGGTATATTACTATTACAACATATAGACCAGTCATCTACAGACAGAGAGGTATATTACTATCACAACATATAGACCAGTCATCTACAGACAGTATATGTATATATAGACCAGTCATCTACAGACACAACATATAGACCAGTCATCTACAGACAGAGAGGTATATAACTATCACAACATATAGACCAGTCATCTACAGACAGAGAGGTATATTACTATTACAACATATAGACCAGTCATCTACAGACAATATATAGACCAGTCATCTACAGACAGAGAGGTATATTACTATCACAACATATAGACCAGTCATCTATAGACATTGAGGTATATTACTATAACAACATATAGACCAGTCATCTACAGACAGAGAGGTATATTACTATCACAACATATAGACCAGTCATCTACAGACAGAGAGGTATATAACTATCACAACATATAGACCAGTCATCTACAGACAGAGAGGTATATTACTATCACAACATATAGACCAGTCATCTACAGACAGAGAGGTATATTACTATCACAACATATAGACCAGTCATCTACAGACAGAGAGGTATATTACTATCACAACATATAGACCAGTCATCTACAGACAGAGTAGGTATATAGACCAGTCATCTACAGACAACATATAGACCAGTCATCTACAGACAGAGAGGTATATTACTATCACAACATATAGACCAGTCATCTACAGACAACATATAGACCAGTCATCTACAGACAGAGAGGTATATTACTATCACAACATATAGACCAGTCATCTACAGACAACATATAGACCAGTCATCTACAGACAGAGAGGTATATTACTATCACAACATATAGACCAGTCACCTACATACAGAGAGGTATATTACTATCACAACATATAGACCAGTCATCTACAGACAGACATATAGACCAGTCATCTATAGACAACATATAGACCAGTCATCTACAGACAGAGAGGTATATTACTATCACAACATATAGACCAGTCATCTACAGACAGAGAGGTATATTACTATCACAACATATAGACCAGTCATCTACAGACAGAGAGGTATATTACTATCACAACATATAGACCAGTCATCTACTATCACAACATATAGACCAGTCATCTACAGACAGAGAGGTATATTACTATCACAACATATAGACCAGTCATCTACAGACAGAGAGGTATATTACTATCACAACATATAGACCAGTCATCTACAGACAGAGGTAGGTATATTACTATCACAACATATAGACCAGTCATCTACAGACAACATATAGACCAGTCATCTAGAGTATATTACTATATAGACCAGTCATCTACAGACAACATATCTATCAGACAGAGAGGTATATTACTATCACAACATATAGACCAGTCATCTACAGACAGAGAGGTATATTACTATCACATCTACAGACAGAGAGGTATATTACTTTCACAATATAGACCAGTCATCTACAGACAGAGAGGTATATTACTATCACAACATATAGACCAGTCATCTACAGACAGAGAGGTATATTACTATCACAACATATAGACCAGTCATCTACAGACAGAGAGGTATATACTATCACAACATATAGACCAGTCATCTACAGACAACATATAGACCAGTCATCTACAGACAACATATAGACTATCACAACATAGACCAGTCATCTACAGACAGAGAGGTATATTACTATCACAACATATAGACCAGTCATCTACAGACAGAGAGGTATATTACTATCACAACATATAGACCAGTCATCTACAGACAGAGAGGTATATTATATAACTGTCACAACATATAGACCAGTCATCTACAGACAGAGAGGTATATTACTGTCACAACATATAGACCAGTCATCTACAGACAGAGAGGTATATTACTATAACAACATATAGACCAGTCATCTACATACAGAGAGGTATATTACTATCACAACATATAGACCAGTCATCTACAGACAGAGAGGTATATTACTATCACAACATATAGACCAGTCATCTACAGACAGGTATATTACTATCACAACATATAGACCAGTCATCTACAGACAGAGAGGTATATTACTATCACAACATATAGACCAGTCATCTACAGACAACATATAGACCAGTCATCTAGACAGACAGAGAGGTATATTACTATCACAACATATAGACCAGTCATCTACAGACAGAGAGGTATATTACTATCACAACATATAGACCAGTCATCTACAGACAGAGAGGTATATTACTATCACAACATATAGACCAGTCATCTACAGACAGAGAGGTATATTACTATCACAACATATAGACCAGTCATCTACAGACAGAGAGGTATATTACTATCACAACATATAGACCAGTCATCTACAGACAGAGAGGTATATTACTATCACAACATATAGACCAGTCATCTACAGACAGAGAGGTATATTACTATCACAACATATAGACCAGTCATCTACAGACAGAGAGGTATATAACTATCACAACATATAGACCAGTCATCTACAGACAGAGAGGTATATTACTATCACAACATATAGACCAGTCATCTACAGACAACATATAGACCAGTCATCTACAGACAGAGAGGTATATTACTATCACAACATATAGACCAGTCATCTACAGACAGAGAGGTATATTACTATCACAACATATAGACCAGTCATCTACAGACAACATATAGACCAGTCATCTACAGACAACATATAGACCAGTCATCTACAGACAGAGAGGTATATTACTATCACAACATATAGACCAGTCATCTACAGACAGAGAGGTATATTACTATCACAACATATAGACCAGTCATCTACAGACAGAGAGTATATATTCACAACATATAGACCACAGACATATAGACCATCATCTACATATCACAACATATAGACCAGTCATCTACAGACAGAGAGGTATATTACTATCACAACATATAGACCAGTCATCTACAGACAGAGGTATATTACTATCACAACATATAGACCAGTCATCTACAGACAGAGAGGTATATTACTATCACAACATATAGACCAGTCATCTACAGACAGAGAGGTATATTACTATCACAACATATAGACCAGTCATCTACAGACAGACAACATATAGACCAGTCATCTACAGACAACATATAGACCAGTCATCTACAGACAGAGAGGTATATTACTATCACAACATATAGACCAGTTATCTACAGACAGAGAGGTATATTACTATCACAACATATAGACCAGTTATCTACAGACAGAGAGGTATATTACTATCACAACATATAGACCAGTTATCTACAGACAGAGAGGTATATTACTATCACAACATATAGACCAGTTATCTACAGACAGTCATCTACAGACAGGTATATACTATCACAACATATAGACCAGTCATCTACAGACAGAGAGGTATATTACTATCACAACATATAGACCAGTCATCTACAGACAGAGAGGTATATTACTATCACAACATATAGACCAGTCATCTACAGACAGAGAGGTATATTACTATCACAACATATAGACCACATATAGACCATCATCTACAGACAGAGAGGTATATTACTATAACAACATATAGACCAGTCATCTACAGACAGAGAGGTATATTACTATCACAACATATAGACCAGTCATCTACAGACAGAGAGGTATATAACTATCACAACATATAGACCAGTCATCTACAGACAGAGAGGTATATTACTATCACAACACATAGACCAGTCATCTACAGACAACATATAGACCAGTCATCTACAGACAGAGAGGTATATTACTATCACAACATATAGACCAGTCATCTACAGACAGAGAGGTATATTACTATCACAACATATAGACCAGTCATCTACAGACAGAGAGGTATATTACTATCACAACATATAGACCAGTCATCTACAGACAGAGAGGTATATTACTATCACAACATATAGACCAGTCATCTACAGACAGAGAGGTATATTACTATCACAACATATAGACCAGTCATCTACAGACAGAGAGGTATATTACTATCACAACATATAGACCAGTCATCTACAGACAACATATAGACCAGTCATCTACAGACAACATATAGACCAGTCATCTACAGAGAGAGAGGTATATTACTATCACAACATATAGACCATTCATCTACAGACAGAGAGGTATATAACTATCACAACATATAGACCAGTCATCTACAGACAGAGAGGTATATTACTATCACAACATATAGACCAGTCATCTACAGACAACATATAGTCATCTACCAGTCATCAACATATAGACCAGTCATCTACAGACAGAGAGGTATATTACTATCACAACATATAGACCAGTCATCTACAGACAGAGAGGTATATTACTATCACAACATATAGACCAGACCAGTATATTACATCACAACATATAGACCAGTCATCTACAGACAACATATAGACCAGTCATCTCATCTATATTACATCACAACATATAGACCAGTATTACAGACAACATATAGACCAGTCATCTACAGACAGAGAGGTATATTACTATCACAACATATAGACCATTCATCTACAGACAGAGAGGTATATTACTATCACAACATATAGACCAGTCATCTACAGACAACATATAGACCAGTCATCTACAGACAACATATAGACCAGTCATCTACAGACAGAGAGGTATATTACTATCACAACATATAGACCAGTCATCTACAGACAGAGAGGTATATTACTATCACAACATATAGACCAGTCATCTACAGACAGAGAGGTATATTACTATCACAACATATAGACCAGTCATCTACAGACAGAGAGGTATATTACTATCACAACATATAGACCAGTCATCTACAGACAGAGAGGTATATTACTATCACAACATATAGACCAGTCATCTACAGACAACATATAGACCAGTCATCTACAGACAACATATAGACCAGTCATCTACAGACAACATATAGACCAGTCATCTACAGACAACAAATAGACCAGTCATATTACTAGACAACATAGATAGTCACTATCACAACATATAGACCAGTCATCTACAGACATATAGACCATATCTACAGACAACATATAGACCAGTACATATAGACCCAACATATAGACCAGTCATCTACAGACAGAGAGGTATATTACTATCACAACATATAGACCAGTCATCTACAGACAGAGAGGTATATTACTATATATATCATCTACAGACATATAGACCAGTATATTACTATCACAACATATAGACCAGTCATCTACAGACAGAGAGGTATATTACTATCACAACATATAGACCAGTCATCTACAGACAGAGAGGTATATTACTATCACAACATATAGACCAGTCATCTACAGACAGAGAGGTATATTACTATCACAACACATAGACCA
This sequence comes from Oncorhynchus tshawytscha, assembly GCF_018296145.1. Taxonomy (NCBI): domain Eukaryota; kingdom Metazoa; phylum Chordata; class Actinopteri; order Salmoniformes; family Salmonidae; genus Oncorhynchus; species Oncorhynchus tshawytscha. Next base: position 29,861,334 of record NC_056430.1, on the reverse strand, counting down.
GTCATCTACAGACAACATATAGACCAGTCATCTACAGACAGAGAGGTATATTACTATCACAACATATAGACCAGTCACCTACATACAGAGAGGTATATTACTATCACAACATATAGACCAGTCATCTACAGACAGAGAGGTATATTACTATCACAACATATAGACCAGACAGACAGTATCATCACAACATATAGACCAGTCATCTACAGACAGGTATATTACTATCACAACATATAGACCAGTCACCTACAGACAACATATAGACCAGTCATCTACAGACAGAGAGGTATATTACTATCACAACATATAGACCAGTCATCTACAGACAGAGAGGTATATTACTATCACAACATATAGACCAGTCATCTACAGACAGAGATATAGACCAGTCATACAGACAACATATAGACCAGTCATCTACAGACAGAGAGGTATATTACTATCACAACATATAGACCAGTCATCTACAGACAGAGAGGTATATTACTATCACAACATATAGACCAGTCATCTACAGACAACTATATAGACCAGTCACCAGTCACAACTAGACAGAGAGGTATATTACTATCACAACATATAGACCAGTCATCTACAGACAGAGAGGTATATTACTATCACAACATATAGACCAGTCATCTACAGACAACATATAGACCAGTCATCTACAGACAGAGAGGTATATTACTATCACAACATATAGACCAGTCATCTACAGACAGAGAGGTATATTACTATCACAACATATAGACCAGTCATCTACAGACAGAGAGGTATATTACTATCACAACATATAGACCAGTCATCTACAGACAGAGAGGTATATTACTATCACAACATATAGACCAGTCATCTACAGACAGAGAGGTATATTACTATCACAACATATAGACCAGTCATCTACAGACAGAGAGGTATATTACTATCACAACATATAGACCAGTCATCTACAGACAGAGAGGTATATTACTATCCCAACATATAGACCAGTCATCTACAGACAGAGAGGTAAATTACTATCACAACATATAGACCAGTCATCTACAGACAGAGGTATATTACTATCACAACACATAGACCAGTCAGTCATCTATATTACTATCACAACATATAGACCAGTCATCTACAGACAGAGAGGTATATTACTATCACAACATATAGACCAGTCATCTACAGACAGAGAGGTATATTACTATCACAACATATAGACCAGTCATCTACAGACAGAGAGGTATATTACTATCACAACATATAGACCAGTCATCTACAGACAGAGAGGTATATTACTATCACAACATATAGACCAGTCATCTACATACAGAGAGGTATATTACTATCACAACATATAGACCAGTCATCTACAGACAGAGAGGTATATTACTATCACAACATATAGACCAGTCATCTATAGACAACATATAGACCAGTCATCTACAGACAGAGAGGTATACTACTATCACAACATATAGACCAGTCATCTACAGACAGAGAGGTATATTACTATCACAACATATAGACCAGTCATCTACACATATAGACCAGTCATCTACAGACAACATATAGACCAGTCATCTACAGACAGAGAGGTATATTACTATCACAACATATAGACCAGTCATCTACAGACAGAGAGGTATATTACTATCACAACATATAGACCAGTCATCTACAGACAGGTATATTACTATCACAACATATAGACCAGTCATCTACAGACAGAGGTAGGTACTATCACAACATATAGACCAGTCATCTACAGACAACATATAGACCAGTCATCTACAGACAGAGAGGTATATTACTATCACAACATATAGACCAGTCATCTACAGACAACATATAGACCAGTCATCTACAGACAACATATAGACCAGTCATCTACAGACAGAGAGGTATATTACTATCACAACATATAGACCAGTCATCTACAGACAGAGAGGTATATTACTATCACAACATATAGACCAGTCATCTACAGACAACATATAGACCAGTCATCTATAGACAACATATAGACCAGTCATCTACAGACAGAGAGGTATATTACTATCACAACATATAGACCAGTCATCTACAGACAGAGAGGTATATTACTATCACAACATATAGACCAGTCATCTACAGACAGAGAGGTATATTACTATCACAACATATAGACCAGTCATCTACAGACAGAGAGGTATATTACTATCACAACATATAGACCAGACAGACAGTATATTACATCTATAGACAGTCAGAGGTATATTACTATCTACAGACAACATATAGACCAGTCATCTACAGACAGAGAGGTATATTACTATCACAACATATAGACCAGTCATCTACAGACAGAGAGGTATATTACTATATATAGACCAGTCATCACAACAACACATAGACCAGTCATCTACAGACAACATATAGACCAGTCATCTACAGACAGAGAGGTATATTACTATCACAACATATAGACCAGTCATCTACAGACAGAGAGGTATATTACTATCACAACATATAGACCAGTCATCTACAGACAGAGAGGTATATTACTATCACAACATATAGACCAGTCATCTACAGACAGAGAGGTATATTACTATCACAACATATAGACCAGTCATCTACAGACAGAGAGGTATATTACTATCACAACATATAGACCAGTCATCTACAGACAGAGAGGTATATTACTATCACAACATATAGACCAGTCATCTACAGACAGAGAGGTATATTACTATCACAACATATAGACCAGTCATCTACAGACAGAGAGGTATATTACTATCACAACATATAGACCAGTCATCTACAGACAGAGAGGTATATTACTATAACAACATATAGACCAGTCATCTACAGACAGAGAGGTATATTACTATCACAACATATAGACCAGTCATCTACAGACAGAGAGGTATATAACTATCACAACATATAGACCAGTCATCTACAGACAGAGAGGTATATTACTATCACAACACATAGACCAGTCATCTACAGACAACATATAAACCAGTCATCTACAGACAGTATATTACATCACAACATATAGACCAGTCATCTACAGACAGAGGTATATATAGACCAGTCATCTCACAACATATAGACCAGTCATCTACAGACCAGGTATATTACTATCACAACATATAGACCAGTCATCTACAGACAGAGAGGTATATTACTATCACAACATATAGACCAGTCATCTACAGACAGAGAGGTATATTACTATCACAACATATAGACCAGTCATCTACAGACAGAGAGGTATATTACTATCACAACATATAGACCAGTCATCTACAGACAACATATAGACCAGTCATCTACAGACAACATATAGACCAGTCATCTACAGACAGAGAGGTATATTACTATCACAACATATAGACCAGTCATCTACAGACAGAGAGGTATATTACTATCACAACATATAGACCAGTCATCTACAGACAGAGAGGTATATTACTATCACAACATATAGACCAGTCATCTACAGACAGAGAGGTATATTACATATAGACCAGTCATCTACAGACAGAGAGGTATATTACTATCACAACATATAGACCAGTCATCTACAGACAGAGAGGTATATTACTATCACAACATATAGACCAGTCATCTACAGACAGAGAGGTATATTACTATCACAACATATAGACCAGACCAGTCATCTACAGACAGAGGTATATTACATATATCACAACATATAGACCAGTCATCTACAGTATATTACTATCACAACATATAGACCAGTCATCTATTACTATCACAACATATAGACCAGTCATCTACAGACAGAGAGGTATATTACTATCACAACATATAGACCAGTCATCTACAGACAACATATAGACCAGTCATCTACAGACAACATATAGACCAGTCATCTACAGACAGAGAGGTATATTACTATCACAACATATAGACCAGTCATCTACAGACTACAGTCATCTACAGACACAACATATAGACCAGTCATCTACAGACAGAGAGGTATATTACTATCACAACATATAGACCAGTCATCTACAGACAGAGAGGTATATTACTATCACAACATATAGACCAGTCATCTACAGACAGAGAGGTATATTACTATCACAACATATAGACCAGTCATCTACAGACAGAGAGGTATATAGACTATCACAACATATAGACCAGTCATACAGACAACATATAGACCAGTCATCTACAGACAATAGACCAGTATCAGACAACATATAGACCAGTCATCTACAGACAGAGAGGTATATTACTATCACAACATATAGACCAGTCATCTACAGACAACATATAGACCAGTCATAGACCAGTACAGACAGAGAGGTATATACTATCACAACATATAGACCAGTCATCTACAGACAGAGAGGTATATTACTATCACAACATATAGACCAGTCATCTACAGACAGAGAGGTATATTACTATCACAACATATAGACCAGTCATCTACAACATATAGACCAGTCATCTACAGACAGAGAGGTATATTACTATCACAACATATAGACCAGTCATCTACATACAGAGAGGTATATTACTATCACAACATATAGACCAGTCACCTACAGACAACATATAGACCAGTCACCTCCAGACAGAAAGGTATATTACTATCACAACATATAGACCAGTCACCTACATACAGAGAGGTATATTACTATCACAACATATAGACCAGTCATCTACAGACAGAGAGGTATATTACTATCACAACATATAGACCAGTCATCTACAGACAACATATAGACCAGTCATCTACAGACAACATATAGACATCACAGACAGTCATCTACAGAGGTATATTACTATCACAACATATAGACCAGTCATCTACAGACAGAGAGGTATATTATACCACTACAGAACATATAGACCAGTCATCTACAGACAACATATAGACCAGTCACTATCACAACATATAGACCAGTCACCTACAGACAACATATAGACCAGTCATCTACAGACAGAGAGGTATATTACTATCACAACATATAGACCAGTCATCTACAGACAACATATAGACCAGTCATCTACAGACAGAGAGGTATATTACTATCACAACATATAGACCAGTCATCTACAGACAGAGAGGTATATTACTATCACAACATATAGACCAGTCATCTACAGACAACATATAGACCAGTCATCTACAGACAGAGAGGTATATTACTATCACAACATATAGACCAGTCATCTACAGACAGAGAGGTATATTACTATCACAACATATAGACCAGTCATCTACAGACAACATATAGACCAGTCATCTACAGACAGAGAGGTATATTACTATCACAACATATAGACCAGTCATCTACAGACAGAGAGGTATATTACTATCACAACATATAGACCAGTCATCTACAGACAGAGAGGTATATTACTATCACAACATATAGACCAGTCATCTACAGACAGAGAGGTATATTACTATCACAACATATAGACCAGTCATCTACAGACAGAGAGGTATATTACTATCACAACATATAGACCAGTCATCTACAGACAGAGAGGTATATTACTATCACAACATATAGACCAGTCATCTACAGACAGAGAGGTATATTATATCTACAGACAACATATAGACCAGTCATCTACAGACAGAGAGGTATATTACTATCACAACATATAGACCAGTCATCTACAGACAAGGTATATAGACCAGTCATCTACATATAGACCAGTCATCTACAGACAGAGGTATATTACTATCACAACATATAGACCAGTCATCTACAGACAGAGAGGTATATTACTATCACAACATATAGACCAGTCATCTACAGACAGAGGGTATATTACTATCACAACATATAGACCAGTCACTACAGACAACATATAGACCAGTCATCTACAGACAGAGGTATATTACTATTATATATCACAACATATAGACCAGTCATCTACAGACAGAGAGGTATATTACTATCACAACATATAGACCAGTCATCTACAGACAGAGAGGTATATTACTATCACAACATATAGACCAGTCATCTACAGAACATATAGACCAGTCACCTACATACAGAGAGGTATATTACTATCACAACATATAGAGGAGTCATCTACAGACAGAGAGGTATATTACTATCACAACATATAGACCAGTCATCTACATACAGAGGTATATTACTATCACAACATATAGACCAGTCATCTACAGAGAGAGAGGTATATTACTATCACAACATATAGACCAGTCATCTACAGACAGAGAGGTATATTACTATCACAACATATAGACCAGTCATCTACAGACAGAGAGGTATATTACTATCACAACATATAGACCAGTCATCTACACCAGTCACAGACTACAGACACAACATATAGACCAGTCATCTACAGACAGAGAGGTATATTACTATCACAACATATAGACCAGTCATCTCTACACAACATATAGACCAGTCATCTACAGACAGAGAGGTATATTACTATCACAACATATAGACCAGTCATCTACAGACAGAGAGGTATATTACTATATATAGACAGTCATCTACAGACAACATATAGACCAGTCATCTACAGACAGAGAGGTATATTACTATATATAGACCAGTCATCTACAACATATAGACCATATAGACCAGTCATCTACAGACAGAGAGGTATATAACTATCACAACATATAGACCAGTCATCTACAGACAGAGAGGTATATTACTATCACAACATATAGACCAGTCATCTACAGACAGAGAGGTATATTACTATCACAACATATAGACCAGTCATCTACAGACAACATATAGACCAGTCATCTACAGACAACATATAGACCAGTCATCTACAGACAACATATAGACCAGTCATCTACAGACAACATATAGACCAGTCATCTACAGACAACATATAGACCAGTCATCTACAGACAACATATAGACCAGTCATCTACAGACAACATATAGACCAGTCATCTACAGACAGAGAGGTATATTACTTTCACAACATATAGACCAGTCATCTACAGACAGAGAGGTATATTACTATCACAACATATAGACCAGTCATCTACAGACAGAGAGGTATATATAACAACATATAGACCAGTCATCTACAGACAGAGAGGTATATTACTATCACAACATATAGACCAGTCATCTACAGACAACATATAGACCAGTCATCTACAGACAGAGAGGTATATTACTATCACAACATATAGACCAGTCATCTACAGACAGAGAGGTATATTACTATCACAACATATAGACCAGTCATCTACAGACAGAGAGGTATATTACTATCACAACATATAGACCAGTCATCTACAGACAACATATAGACCAGTCATCTACATACAGAGAGGTATATTACTATCACAACATATAGACCAGTCATCTACAGACAGAGAGGTATATAGGTATATTACTATCACAACATATAGACCATCATCTACATATAGACCAGTCATCTACAGACAGAGAGGTATATTACTATATAGACCAGTCATCTACAGACAGAGAGGTATATTACTATCACAACATATAGACCAGTCATCTACAGACAACATATAGACCAGTCATCTACAGACAACATATAGACCAGTCATCTACAGACAACATATAGACCAGTCATCTACAGACAACAAATAGACCAGTCATCTACAGACAACATATAGACCAGTCATCTACAGACAGAGAGGTATATTACTATCACAACATATAGACCAGTCATCTACAGACAGAGAGGTATATTACTATCACAACATATAGACCAGTCACCTATCACAACATATAGACCAGTCATCTACAGACAGAGAGGTATATTACTATCACAACATATAGACCAGTCATCTACAGACAACATATAGACCAGTCATCTACAGACAGAGAGGTATATTACTATCACAACATATAGACCAGTCATCTACAGACAACATATAGACCAGTCATCTACAGACAGAGAGGTATATTACTATCACAACATATAGACCAGTCATCTACAGACAGAGAGGTATATTACTATCACAACATATAGACCAGTCATCTACAGACAGAGAGGTATATTACTATCACAACATATAGACCAGTCATCTACAGACAGAGAGGTATATTACTATCACAACATATAGACCA
>NC_056430.1:29810735-29843235 GCF_018296145.1 Oncorhynchus tshawytscha | reverse complement strand
CCACCATACACCACCACCACACCACCACCACACCACAAAACCACCACACAACACCACAACATACAACAAACACCACCACACAACAACACACAACACCACCAGACCACACAACAACACACACACCACCAAACAACAACACACAACACCACACACACCACACAACACCACTACACAACACCACTACACAACACCACAACAACACCACACACCACCACCACACACCACACAACACCACCACACAACACCACCACACCACCACACAACAACACACCACCACACAACAACACACCACCACACAACAACACACCACCACACACCACACCACACAACACTACACCACACAATACACACCACCACACAACACCACACCACACACCACCACCACACAACACACACCACCACCACATAACACCACCACACAACACACAGCACCACACCACACACCCCACCACCACACAACAACACACCACAGACAACCAGCCTAAATCGATTCTCAATAACAAATCGGAACAACAGAACCTAATATGCTACACACACACACACCAAAGACAGGCAGGCAGGCAGGCAGGATGCTTTGTAGTTATTGGAGGCTGGAGGTGGGGGGTTGAGGAAGGAGGCATATGTGTAGCACGGCGAAGCAGTGTGTGTGTATGTGTGTGTGTGTGTGTTTGTGTGTAGTGTGTGTGTGTGAGGTGTGTGTGTGTAGTGTGTGGGGTGTGTGTGTGTGTGTGTGTGAGGAGGGAGTCACCCAGATGGTACTGACCGCTTTAGTGGAGGAAGCCAGGTTCTCCATCTCTTCATGAGTCAACCACACATTTCCGGAGGACTGCACAGAGGGAGAGCACACGCACACGCAAGCGTGCACGTACGCACACACACACACACACACACAAATACAGTGTCTTCAGTGAAAGGCAGTGTGTGTCAGACAGGCAGTATTTGGGACATTGATGAGAGAGTAGGGTTCCCATTCCACCCCATGCAGCCCAGTGGACAGAGTGAAGAGTACTGTCAAAAGCACTACCATTACAGAGTCAGAAGTGAGAAGGTGAGGGGCAGTGTGGGTGTGAGTACCGTTCTAGAGGTGAGCGGGGCAGAGGGGCTGGTGAGGGGCAGTGTGGGTATGAGTACCGTTCTAGAGGTGAGCGGGGCAGAGGGGCTGGTGAGGGAGACCATCTCCTGGATGGCCAGTCTCAATTTGAGGCGGTGCAGGGGGTTACTGATGCCAATCTCCCTCTGGATCTCTGTGTCAGACAGGGCAGACATGATGGCACCGCTCTTCACGTTGGCACGACACGCTGCCACGTACCAGGCGGGCATCCCCAGCCACAGCTGGAGAGATTGGAGACATCATCATCATCATCATCTCACACTGTATACCACTCCAGGTGATGATACTGTAGGTTAAGGTAGTGGTTTATATACCACTCCAGGTGATGATACTGTAGGTTAAGGTAGTGGTTTATATACCACTCCAGGTGATGATACTGTAGGTTAAGGTAGTGGTTTATATACCACTCCAGGTGATGATACATTAGGTTAAGGTAGTGGTTTATATACCACTCCAGGTGATGATACTGTAGGTTAAGGTAGTGGTTTATATACCACTCCTGGTGATGATACTGTAGGTTAAGGTAGTGGTTTATATACCACTCCAGGTGATGATACTGTAGGTTAAGGTAGTGGTTTATATACCACTCCAGTTGATGATAGTGTAGGTTAAGGTTAAAGTAGTGGTTTATATACCACTCCGGGTGATGATACTGTAGGTTAAGGTAATGGTTTATATACCACTCCAGGTGATGATACTGTAGGTTAAGGTAGTGGTTTATATACCACTCCAGGTGATGATACTGTAGGTTAAGGTAGTGGTTTATATACCACTCCAGGTGATGATACTGTAGGTTAAGGTAGTGGTTTATATACCACTCCAGGTGATGATACTGTAGGTTAAGGTAGTGGTTTATACCACTCCAGGTGATGATACTGTAGGTTAAGGTAGTGGTTTATATACCACTCCAGGTGATGATACTGTAGGTTAAGGTAGTGGTTTATATACCACTCCAGGTGATGATACTGTAGGTTAAGGTAGTGGTTTATATACCACTCCAGGTGATGATACTGTAGGTTAAGGTTAAGGTAGTAGTTTATATACCACTCCAGGTGATGATACTGTAGGTTAAGGTTAAGGTAGTGGTTTATATACCACTCCAGGTGATGATACTGTAGGTTAAGGTAGTGGTTTATATACCACTCCAGGTGATGATACTGTAGGTTAAGGTTAAGGTAGTAGTTTATATACCACTCCAGGTGATGATACTGTAGGTTAAGGTAGTGGTTTATACCACTCCAGGTGATGATACTGTAGGTTAAGGTAGTGGTTTATATACCACTCCAGGTGATGATACTGTAGGTTAAGGTTAAGGTAGTGGTTTATACCACTCCAGGTGATGATACTGTAGGTTAAGGTATTGGTTTATATACCACTCCAGGTGATGATACTGTAGGTTAAGGTAGTGGTTTATATACCACTCCAGGTGATGATACTGTAGGTTAAGGTAGTGGTTTATATACCACTCCAGGTGATGATACTGCAGGTTAAGGTAGTGGTTTATATACCATTCCAGGTGATGATACTGTAGGTTAAGGTTAAGGTAGTAGTTTATATACCACTCCAGGTGATGATACTGTAGGTTAAGGTAGTGGTTTATCTACCACTCCAGGTGATGATACTGTAGGTTAAGGTAGTGGTTTATATACCACTCCAGGTGATGATACTGTAGGTTAAGGTAGTGGTTTATATACCACTCCAGGTGATGATACTGTAGGTTAAGGTAGTGGTTTATATACCACTCCAGGTGATGATACTGCAGGTTAAGGTAGTGGTTTATATACCATTCCAGGTGATGATACTGTAGGTTAAGGTAGTGGTTTATATACCACTCCAGGTGATGATACTGTAGGTTAAGGTTAAGGTAGTGGTTTATACCACTCTAGGTGATGATACTGTAGGTTAAGGTAGTGGTTTATATACTACTCCAGGTGATGATACTGTAGGTTAAGGTTAAGGTAGTGGTTTATACCACTCCAGGTGATGATACTGTAGGTTAAGGTAGTGGTTTATATACCACTCCAGGTGATGATACTGTAGGTTAAGGTAGTGGTTTATATACCACTCCAGGTGATGATACTGTAGGTTAAGGTAGTGGTTTATATACCATTCCAGGTGATGATACTGTAGGTTAAGGTAGTGGTTTATATACCACTCCAGGTGATGATACTGTAGATTAAGGTAGTGGTTTATATACCACTCCAGGTGATGATACTGTAGGTTAAGGTAGTGGTTTATATACCACTCCAGGTGATGATACTGTAGGTTACCACTCCAGGTGATGATACTGTAGGTTAAGGTAGTGGTTTATATATATCCAGGTGATGATCCAGGTTGATGATACTGTAGGTTAAGGTAGTGGTTTATATACCACTCCAGGTGATGATACTGTAGGTTAAGGTAGTGGTTTATATACCACTCCAGGTGATGATACTGTAGGTTAAGGTAGTGGTTTATATACCACTCCAGGTGATGATACTGTAGGTTAAGGTTAAGGTAGTGTTTTATACCACTCCAGGTGATGATACTGTAGGTTAAGGTAGTGGTTTATATACCACTCCAGGTGATGATACTGTAGGTTAGGTTAAGGTAGTGGTTTTATACCACTCCAGGTGATGATACTGTAGGTTAAGGTAGTGGTTTATATACCACTCCAGGTGATGATACTGTAGGTTAAGGTAGTGGTTTATATACCACTCCAGGTGATGATACTGTAGGTTAAGGTAGTGGTTTATATACCACTCCAGGTGATGATACTGTAGGTTAAGGTAGTGGTTTATATACCACTCCAGGTAGTGGTTTATATACCACTCCAGGTGATGATACAGGTTAAGGTAGGTTAAGGTAGTGGTTTATATACCACTCCAGGTGATGATACTGTAGGTTAAGGTAGTGGTTTATATACCACTCCAGGTGATGATACTGTAGGTTAAGGTAGTGGTTTATATACCACTCCAGGTGATGATACTGTAGGTTAAGGTAGTGGTTTATATACCACTCCAGGTGATGATACTGTAGGTTAGGTTAGTGGTTTATATACCACTCCAGGTGATGTAGTGGTTTATATACCACTCCAGGTGATGATACTGTAGGTTTAAGGTAGTGTAGTTTATATACCACTCCAGGTGATGATACTGTAGGTTAAGGTAGTGGTTTATATACCACTCCAGGTGATGATACTGTAGGTTAAGGTAGTGGTTTATATACCACTCCAGGTGATGATACTGTAGGTTAAGGTAGTGGTTTATATACCACTCCAGGTGATGATACTGTAGGTTGATAGGTAGTGGTTTAGTGGTTTATATACCACTCCAGGTGATGATACTGTAGGTTAGGTAGTGGTTTATATACCAGGTAGGTTAAGGTAGTGGTTTATATACCACTGTAGGTTAAGGTAGTGGTTTATATCCAGGTGATGATACTGTAGGTTAAGGTAGTGGTTTATATACCACTCCAGGTGATGATACTGTAGGTTAAGGTAGTGGTTTATATACCACTCCAGGTGATGATACTGTAGGTTAAGGTAGTGGTTTATATACCACTCCAGGTGATGATACTGTAGGTTAGGTAGGTTAAGGTAGTGGTTTATATACCACTCCAGGTGATGATACTGTAGGTTAAGGTAGTGGTTTATATACCACTCCAGGTGATGATACTGTAGGTTAAGGTTAAGGTAGTAGTTTATATACCACTCCAGGTGATGATACTGTAGGTTAAGGTAGTGGTTTATATACCACTCCAGGTGATGATACTGTAGGTTAAGGTAGTGGTTTATATACCACTCCAGGTGATGATACTGTAGGTTACCACTCCAGGTGATGATACTGTAGGTTAAGGTAGTGGTTTATATACCATTCCAGGTGATGATACTGTAGGTTAAGGTAGTGGTTTATATACCACTCCAGGTGATGATACTGTAGATTAAGGTAGTGGTTTATATTCCACTCCAGGTGATGATACTGTAGGTTAAGGTAGTGGTTTATATACCACTCCAGGTGATGATACTGTAGGTTAAGGTTAAGGTAGTGGTTTATACCACTCTAGGTGATGATACTGTAGGTTAAGGTAGTGGTTTATATACCACTCCAGGTGATGATACTGTAGGTTAAGGTTAAGGTAGTGGTTTATATACCACTACCCAGGTGATGATACTGTAGGTTAAGGTAGTGGTTTATATACCAGGTGATGATCCAGGTTAAGGAGTGGTTGATACTGTGATGATACTGTAGGTTAAGGTAGTGGTTAAGGTAGTGGTTTATATACCACTCCAGGTGATGATACTCCAGGTGATGATACTGTAGGTTAAGGTAGTGGTTTATATACCACTCCAGGTGATGATACTGTAGGTTAAGGTAGTGGTTTATATACCACTCCAGGTGATGATACTGTAGGTTAAGGTAGTGGTTTATATACCACTCCAGGTGATGATACTGTAGGTTAAGGTAGTGGTTTATATACCACTCCAGGTGATGATACTGTAGGTTAAGGTAGTGGTTTATATACCACTCCAGGTGATGATACTGTAGGTTAAGGTTAAGGTAGTGGTTTATATACCACTCCAGGTGATGATACTGTAGGTTAAGGTAGTGGTTTATATACCACTCCAGGTGATGATACTGTAGGTTAAGGTTAAGGTAGTGGTTTATATACCACTCCAGGTGATGATACTGTAGGTTAAGGTAGTGGTTTATATACCACTCCAGGTGATGATACTGTAGGTTAAGGTAGTGGTTTATATACCACTCCAGGTGATGATACTGTAGGTTAAGGTAGTGGTTTATATACCAGTGGTTTATATTCCAGGTGATGATACTGTAGGTTAAGGTAGTGGTTTATATACCACTCCAGGTGATGATACTGTAGGTTAAGGTAGTGGTCCAGGTGATAAGGTTAAGGTAGTGGTTTTATACCACTCTAGGTGATGATACTGTAGGTTAAGGTAGTGGTTTATATACTACTCCAGGTGATGATACTGTAGGTTAAGGTTAAGGTAGTGGTTTATACCACTCCAGGTGATGATACAGGTGGTTTATATACCACTCCAGGTGATACTGTAGGTTAAGGTAGTGGTTTATATACCACTCCAGGTGATGATACTGTAGGTTAAGGTAGTGGTTTATATACCACTCCAGGTGATGATACTGTAGGTTAAGGTAGTGGTTTATATACCACTCCAGGTGATGATACTGTAGGTTAAGGTAGTGGTTTATATACCACTCCAGGTGATGATACTGTAGGTTAAGGTAGTAGTTTATATACCACTCCAGGTGATGATACTGTAGGTTAAGGTAGTGGTTTATATACCACTCCAGGTGATGATACTGTAGGTTAAGGTAGTGGTTTATATACCACAGGTGATGATACTGTAGGTTAAGGTAGTGGTTTATATACCACTCCAGGTGATGATACTGTAGGTTAAGGTAGTGGTTTATATACCACTCCAGGTGATGATACTGTAGGTTAAGGTAGTGGTTTATATACCACTCCAGGTGATGATACTGTGGTTAAGGTAGTGGTTTATATACCACTCCAGGTGATGATACTGTAGGTTAAGGTAGTGGTTTATATACCACTCCAGGTGATGATACTGTAGGTTAAGGTAGTGGTTTATATACCACTCCAGGTGATGATACTAGGTTAGGTTAAGGTAGTGGTTTATATACCACTCCAGGTGATGATACTGTAGGTTAAGGTAGTGGTTTATATACCACTCCAGGTGATGATACTGTAGGTTAAGGTAAGTAGTGGTTTATATACCACTCCAGGTGATGATACTGTAGGTTAAGGTAGTGGTTTATATACCACTCCAGGTGATGATACTGTAGGTTAAGGTAGTGGTTTATATACCACTCCAGGTGATGATACTGTAGGTTAAGGTAGTGGTTTATATACCACTCCAGGTGATGATACTGTGATGTGGTTTATATACTGATACTGTAGGTTAAGGTAGTGGTTTATATACCACTCCAGGTGATGATACTGTAGGTTAAGGTAGTGGTTTATATACCACTCCAGGTGATGATACTGTAGGTTAAGGTAGTGGTTTATATACCACTCCAGGTGATGATACTGTAGGTTAAGGTAGTGGTCCAGGTTACTGTAGGTTAAGGTAGTGGTTTATATACCACTCCAGGTGATGATACTGTAGGTTAAGGTTAAGGTAGTGGTTTATATACCAGGTGATGATACTCCAGGTGATGATACTGAAGGTTAAGGTAGTGGTTTATATACCACTCCAGGTGATGATACTGTAGGTTATACCACTCCAGGTGATGATACTGTAGGTTAAGGTGGTTTATATACCACTCCAGGTGATACTGTAGGTTTATATACCACTCCAGGTGATGATACTGTAGGTTAAGGTAGTGGTTTATATACCACTCCAGGTGATGATACTGTAGGTTAAGGTAGTGGTTTATATACCACTCCAGGTGATGATACTGTAGGTTAAGGTAGTGGTTTATATACCACTCCAGGTGATGATACTGTAGGTTAAGGTAGTGGTTTATATACCACTCCAGGTGATGATACTGTAGGTTAAGGTTAAGGTAGTAGTTTATATACCACTCCAGGTGATGATACTGTAGGTTAAGGTAGTGGTTTATATACCACTCCAGGTGATGATACTGTAGGTTAAGGTTAAGGTAGTGGTTTATACCACTCCAGGTGATGATACTGTAGGTTAAGGTAGTGGTTTATATACCACTCCAGGTGATGATACTGTAGGTTAAGGTAGTGGTTTATATACCACTCCAGGTGAGGTTGATAGTGGTTTATATAGGTTAAGGTTAAGGTAGTGGTTTTATACCACTCTAGGTGTTTATATACCACTCCAGGTGATACTGATGATACTGTAGGTTAAGGTAGTGGTTTATATACCACTCCAGGTGATGATACTGTAGGTTACCACTCCAGGTGATGTTAAGGTAGTGGTTTATATACCACTCCAGGTGATGATACTGTAGGTTAAGGTAGTGGTTTATATACCACTCCAGGTGATGATACTGTAGGTTAAGGTAGTGGTTTATATACCACTCCAGGTGATGATACTGTAGGTTAAGGTAGTGGTTTATATACCACTCCAGGTGATGATACTGTAGGTTAAGGTAGTGGTTTATATACCACTCCAGGTGATGATACTGTAGGTTAAGGTAGTGGTTTATATACCACTCCAGGTGATGATACTGTAGGTTAAGGTAGTGGTTTATATACCACTCCAGGTGATGATACTGTAGGTTAAGGTAGGTGGTTTATATACCACTCCAGGTGATGATACTGTAGGTTAAGGTAGTGGTTTATATACCACTCCAGGTGATGATACTGTAGGTTAAGGTAGGTAGGTTTATATACCACTCCAGGTGATGATACTGTAGGTTAAGGTAGTGGTTTATATACCACTCCAGGTGATGATACTGTAGGTTAAGTGGTTTTACCACTCCAGGTGATGTAGTAGGTTTATATACCACTCCAGGTGATGATACTGTAGGTTAAGGTAGTGGTTTATATACCACTCCAGGTGATGATACTAAGGTAGTGGTACCACTCCAGGTGATGATACTGTAGGTTAAGGTTACCAGGTTAAGGTAGTGGTTTATATACCACTCCAGGTGATGATACTGTAGGTTAAGGTTAAGGTACTGGTTTATATACCACTCCAGGTGATGATACTGTAGGTTAAGGTAGTGGTTTATATACCACTCCAGGTGATGATACTGTAGGTTAAGGTTAAGGTAGTAGTTTATATACCACTCCAGGTGATGATACTGTAGGTTAAGGTAGTGGTTTATACCACTCCAGGTGATGATACTGTAGGTTAAGGTAGTGGTTTATATACCACTCCAGGTGATGATACTGTAGGTTAAGGTTAAGGTAGTGGTTTATATACCACTCCAGGTGATGATACTGTAGGTTAAGGTAGTGGTTTATATACCACTCCAGGTGATGATACTGTAGGTTAAGGTTAAGGTAGTAGTTTATATACCACTCCAGGTGATGATACTGTAGGTTAAGGTTAAGGTAGTGGTTTATATACCACTCCAGGTGATGATACTGTAGGTTAAGGTAGTGGTTTATATACCACTCCAGGTGATGATACTGTAGGTTAAGGTTAAGGTAGTAGTTTATATACCACTCCAGGTGATGATACTGTAGGTTAAGGTAGTGGTTTATATACCACTCCAGGTGATGATACTGTAGGTTAAGGTAGTGGTTTATATACCACTCCAGGTAATGATACTGTAGGTTAAGGTTAAGGTAGTAGTTTATATACCACTCCAGGTGATGATACTGTAGGTTAAGGTAGTGGTTTATATACCACTCCAGGTGATGATACTGTAGGTTAAGGTAGTGGTTTATATACCACTCCAGGTGATGATACTGTAGGTTAAGGTAGTGGTTAAGGTAGTGGTTTATATACCACTCCAGGTGATGATACTGTAGGTTAAGGTAGTGGTTTATATACCACTCCAGGTGATGATACTGTAGGTTAAGGTAGTGGTTTATATACCACTCCAGGTGATGATACTGTAGGTTAAGGTTAAGGTAGTGGTTTTGGAAGGGGTTGTTTAATTTTTGCTAGAGTTAGGTAAAGGGTAAAGTTGTGGTGGAGGTTAGGGGTCAGGGGTTAGAGGTTATACCTCTAGCCAGGAGACCACAGTGGGTCCATCCCACTGGGGGAAGGGCAGTCCTCTCCTCCTGGCCTCCTCTAGCAGCTCATGTCTGACACAGGGGAGAGAGACAGGTTGAGAGACAGAGAAAGAGAGAGATAAATAAATAGTGAGAGAGAGATAAATACATAGTGAGAGACGTCTTCACAGCTTCGAAAATGTTATTCACAATCCAACTGTCAGAGACAACAATCAGTTGACCTTGTATGTGTGTGTGTGTGTGTATGTGTGTGTATGTGTGTGTGGGGGGAGGGGGGGGTGGCAGAGATCTTACTTCTTCTTCATCCTGCGGTCTCTCTCTGCCTGTGTGCCCAGCTTGCCCAGAGTCATGGTGTCTCCGATGCTCAGCTCAAAGTCTACTAAGACACACAGCAGACACACATCCCTTTACATATAGTAGTAGCCTAAGTAGTAGCCGATGACAAGACAAGTAATGGGGATGTAGGTGCAGGTACAGGTGTGTTACCTCCTAGCATCAGGGCAGGTAAAGGCTGTCCCTCCCTCCCCAGGGTCCCTCCTCCCTCCATCCTGCCCTTCTCCTTGCTCTTCCCAAACAGACGACCTATAGACGACTTGATGCCCTTCTTCGCTTTACCCCTGTAGAGAGAAAGAGACAAAGAGAGAGAACAAGAGAGAGACGGGGGGAGAGAGGGGGTAGAAGGAGACAGATCAAGGGGAAGAGGGGAAGAGAGAGAGCGAGTGAGTGAGGGAGGGAGGGGGAGACAGACCAAGGGGGGAGAGGGAGGGAGAGAGAGAGAGAGAGAGAGAGAGAGAGAGAGAGAGAGAGAGAGAGAGAGACAGGGAGTACATGAGAGTGAGTGTGATTAATTGACCAGGTGTGTGTGTGTTTACCCTCGTCCGTCCTCCAGACTGCCAGTGAGTTGGGCGAAGTTGGTGTCCAGTCTCAGACTGCGGGGGAGGAGGGGGGAGACGTCTCACACTTAATAGTAGCCTTGTCCTCACGGGTCTCCACTGGAGACTAGAGGGAGAGAGAGGAGGAGGAGGGGAGAGGAGGGGGAGAGAGGGGAGGAGGGAGAGAGAGAGGAGGAGGAGGGGGAGAGAGGGGAGGAGGGGGAGAGAAGGGAGGAGGGAGAGAGAGGGGAGGAGGAGGAGGGGAGAGAGGGGAGGAGGGAGAGAGAGGAGGAGGGGGAGAGAGGAGGAGGGGGAGAGAGAGGAAATGAGAGAGAGAGGAAATGAGAGAGAGAGAGAGAGAGAGAGAGAGAGAGAGAGGTGGAAAAGAGTGAAGGCACTTTACTAGGGTCAGTGGGCTTCCAATAGGAGCCAACACTTTCTGACAGAGGCTGTGACACCTTGTCCAGTGGGAATAATCATGTCCTTTCCTATCGCAACCTTGAAAACTGTGCTAATTTCAGTTCATTACGTCGCAAAATCTCTTAAAATAACTGCTGTATTCTAAGCAAGGCTGGGAACTATATTGTCTCTCTTAGTTTTGTCAGGTTAAGATTAAGAGAAAACTGACTTACTGCTATTTTCCTGCTGTGTTTTCTTAAGTCGCTCGGCTGTTAGAGACGGGAGGCAGACACAGACACACAGTTAGACACTACCAGGTGTTACACATCAAAACCAGTGACTAGTAACTGTAGAGAGAATGCATAAGCAGCAGTGGAGTGACTTTTTCTTTTACATGTAAACATTGTGTGAGTTCAATCCAGATGTGCATTCAGGTTAGTCCTCTTTGTGTGTGTGTGTGTGTGTGTGTGTGTATGTGTGTGTATGTGTGTGTATGTGTGTGTATGTGTGTGTATGTGTATGTGTATGTGTATGTGTGTGTGTGTGTGTGTGTGTGTGTGTGTGTGTGTGTGTGTGTGTGTGTGTGTGTGTGTGTGTGTGTGTGTGTGTGTGTGTGTGTGTGTGTGTGTGTGTGTGTGTGTGTGTGTGTGTGTGTGTGTATGTGTGCATGTGTGTGTGTGTGTGTGTGTGTATGTGTGTGTCACCAGGGTCATGATGCCCAGCTGGTGGCTGGCACTGTGGGCGTGGTGTTTGGGAGTAGAGCATCCACTGGTGGGCGGGGATGAGGAGGAGGCCAGCGATTGGGCTGTAGCTGAGGTTGGCATGGTTCGGGGGCGGAGTGTAACATTGAGTCCGTCCATGCTACCGCTGTTCACACGAGACTCTATCTCATCTGCCCTGAGGTCAGCTGACTCCCTCTCCACCTGGATCATCCTGCACCACAGAGAGAGAACAATGAGACATGATAACTACAAAGACTTAGAACTAACCCAAGATAGACCACAGAGAGAGAACAATGAGACATGATAACCACATCAAAGACTTAGAACTAACCCAAGATAGACCACAGAGAGAGAACAATGAGACATGATAACTACAAAGACTTAGAACTAACCCAAGATAGACCACAGAGAGAGAACAATGAGACATGATAACTACAAAGACTTAGAACTAACCCAAGATAGACCACAGAGAGAGAACAATGAGACATGATAACTACAAAGACTTAGAACTAACCCAAGATAGACCACAGAGAGAGAACAATGAGACATGATAACTACATCAAAGACTTTTAGAACTAACCAAAGAAAGACCACAGCCTGTCCTTTCCAATAGGAGCAAATTAATTACGGTGGGCAGAGCCAAGCACGAGCTAGCGAGATCCTATTGGCGGGTTGTAGCATGTATTTGCATATTTCCATTAGGGAACACCTGCTCTGTGAAGTGTGTGTGTCCAATAACTCAATTCACCCCCTGCACTAGTTCTAAACAATGACATTTTTGAAACTTTGGCAAAGAGTACAACATTTTGTCTGTTTCATAACAGATTTTAGTTTTGGGGAAAGAAAACTGTATTGAGATCAAATGTTTCATCGATGAGAAAATGTGCAGAATGTCGGACAAAATGCATCTGGCTCCATCTTCTCCAACTGCCGGCCACTGGGCTTCCTCTCATCACCATATTTGGTGGTGAGTGGAAATGCCAACCGGATCTGTGGTCTCTTACCTGATCTCCTCATTGATGGCATCCAGCTGCTCCTGCAGCATCAGAGCCAGGGTCTGTGCATCTGATTGGCCGTTGGGTGACAGGAGGGCGGAGCTAACATCATCATCTAGGTCTGACTTTGCTTCCATGTCACCGCCCAGGAGGTGACTGACGCTGCCCCGTAGAGACGAGTAGTCCTGCTCACACACCGCACACACCTGTAGGGTAGATACACACACAAACTGTTACAAATCACACACACCTGTAGGGTAGATACACACACACACACTGTTACAAATCACACACACCTGTATGATAGACACACACACACACACTGTTACAAATCACACACACACACACACACACACTGTTACAAATCACACACACCTGTACGATAGACACACACACACACACTGTTACAAATCACACACACACACACACACCTGTACAGTAGATACACACACACACACTGTTACAAATCACACACACACACCTGTACAGTAGATACACACATCAGATTACACACAGTCAGATATCCAAACAAATCCACACTCACATCTCATATTGAAACACTTTCCAGACATTCATTCTGATAAAGAAACACCACTTACAGCACACAGAAGTATGTCCAAGGTGTCAGGGCTCAGAGAGAGAAGTCAGAGAGAGAAGCATTGGTTAGGTGAGAGCTGAACGCAATGAGGGACACATGCAGTGTGTTTCACAACTATCAGCCATATTACTGCCCTCATCAGGGCCATTGATTCATCAGCCATGAGGGAGAGGAAGAGAGGAGGAAGAGAGGAGACACTAACAACAGGGAGGAGAGGAGGGGAGAGGAAGAGAAGAAACACTAACAACAGGGAGGAGAGGAGGGAGAGGAAGAGAAGAAGAAACACTAACAACAGGGAGGAGAGGAGGAGGAGGGGAGAGGATACACTAAAAACAGGGAGGAGGAGGAGGAGGGAGAGGAGACACTAACAACAGGGAGGAGAGGAGGAGGAGGAGGAGGAGGAGGGGGAGAGGAGACACTAAAAACAGGGAGGAGAGGAGGGGGAGAGGAGACACTAACAACAGGAGGAGAGGAGGGGAGGAGGGGAGAGGAGACACTAAAAACAGGGAGGAGAGGAGACACTAACAACAGGGAGGAGGGGAGAGGAGACACTAACAACAGGGAGGAGAGGAGGGAGGAGGGGAGAGGAGACACTAACAACAGGGAGGAGGGGAGGAGGGAGAGGAGACACTAACAACAGGGAGGAGAGAGGAGGGGAGGAGGGAGAGGAGACAGAGAGACACTAACAACAGGGAGGGAGGAGGAGGGGAGAGAGACACTAACAACAGGGAGGAGAGGAGACACTAACAACAGGGAGGAGAGGAGAGGGAGGAGAGGAGGAGGAGAGGAGACACTAACAACAAGGAGGAGGAGGAGGAGGAGGAGGAGACACTAACAACAGGGAGGGAGGAGGAGGGGGAGAGGAGACACTAACAACAGGGAGGAGGAGGGGAGGAGGGGAGAGGAGACACTAACAACAGGAGGAGGAGGAGGGGGAGGAGGGAGAGGAGACACTAACAACAGGGAGACACTAACAAGAGGAGGGGAGGAGGGAGAGGAGACACTAACAACAGGGAGGGAGGAGGAGGAGGGGAGGGGAGAGGAGACAGAACAACAGGGGAGGAGGAGGAGGAGGGAGAGGAGACACTAACAACAGGGAGGGGGAGGAGAGGAGACACTAACAACAGGGGAGGAGGGGAGAGGAGACACTAACAACAACAACAGGGAGGGAGGAGGAGGAGGGAGGAGGAGACACTAACAACAGGGAGGGAGGGAGGAGAGGAGACACTAACAACAGGGAGGAGAGAGGAGGAGACACAACAACAGGGAGGAGAGGAGGGAGGAGGGGAGAGGAGACACTAACAACAGGGAGGAGGAGGGAGGAGGAGAGGAGACACTAACAACAGGGAGGGAGGAGGGGAGGAGGGAGAGGAACACTAACAACAGGGAGGAGGAGGAGGAGGAGGAGGGGGAGGAGACAGGAACAACAGGGAGGAGGAGGGGAGGAGGGGAGGAGACACTAACAACAGGGAGGAGGGGAGGAGGGAGAGGAGACACAACAACAGGGAGGAGAGGGAGGAGGAGGAGGAGGGGAGGAGGAGACACTAACAACAGGGAGGAGGAGGAGGGGGAGGAGGGGAGAGGAGACACTAACAACAGGGAGGGAGGAGGGGAGGAGGGAGGAGAGGAGACACTAACAACAGGGAGGAGAGGAGGAGGAGGGAGAGGAGACACTAACAACAGGAGGAGGGGGAGGAGGAGACACTAACAACAGGAGGAGAGGAGGAGGAGGAGAGAGGAGACACAACAACAGGAGGGAGGAGGAGGAGGGAGAGGAGACACTAACAACAGGGAGGAGGGAGGAGAGGAGGAGGAGGGGAGGAGGAGAGGAGACACTAACAACAGGGAGGAGGAGGAGGGGAGAGGAGACACTAACAACAGGGAGGAGAGGAGGAGGAGAGGAGGGAGAGGAGACACTAACAACAGGGAGGAGAGGAGGGAGGGGAGGAGGAGGAGAGGAGACAACTAACAACAGGGAGGGAGGAGGAGGGAGAGGAGACACTAACAACAGGGAGGAGAGGAGGAGGGGAGAGGAGACACTAACAACAGGGAGGGAGGAGGGAGGAGGAGAGAGACACTAACAGGGAGAGAGGAGGAGGAGGAGGAGGGAGGAGGAGGAGGAGAGGAGACACTAAGGAACAGGAGGGAGGAGGGAGGAGGAGGGGAGGAGGAGACACTAACAACAGGGAGGGAGGGAGGGAGGAGAGGAGACACTAACAACAGGGAGGGAGGAGAGGAGACACTAACAACAGGGAGGAGGGAGGAGGGGAGACACAACAAGGAGGAGGAGAGGAGGGGAGGAGGGGAGAGGAGACACTAACAACAGGAGGGGAGGAGGGAGGAGGAGGGGGAGAGGAGACACTAACAACAGGGAGGAGGAGGAGGAGAGAGGAGACACTAACAACAGGGAGGGAGGAGGAGGGGAGAGGAGACACTAACAACAGGGAGGAGAGGAGGGGAGAGGAGACACTAACAACAGGGAGGGAGGAGGAGGGGACAACAACAGGAGGAGGGAGGAGGAGGAGACACTAACAACAGGGAGGAGAGGAGGAGGAGGGAGAGGACTAACAACAGGAGGAGGAGGAGGGGGAGGAGGGGAGAGGAGACACTAACAACAGGGGAGGAGAGGAGGAGGAGGAGAGGAGACACTAACAACAGGGAGGAGAGGAGGAGGGAGAGGAGACACTAACAACAACAGGGGAGGAGGAGGAGGGACACTAACAACAGGGAGGGAGGAGGGGAGAGGAGACACTAACAACAGGGGAGGGAGGAGGGGAGAGGAGACACTAACAACAGGAGGAGAGGAGGGAGGAGGGAGAGGAGACACTAACAACAGGGAAGAGGAGGGGAGAGGAGAGGGAGGAGGGAGGAGGGGAGAGGAGACACTAACAACAACAGGGAGGAGAGGAGGGAGGAGGGGGAGAGGAGACACTAACAACAGGGAGGGAGGAGGAGGAGGGAGGGAGAGGAGACAACAAGGAGGAGAGGGGAGGAGAGGAGGAGGGGAGGAGGAGACACTAACAACAGGGAGGAGGAGGAGGGGAGGGAGGAGGAGAGGAGACACTAACAACAGGGAGGAGGAGGAGGAGGAGACACTAACAACAACAGGGAGGAGGAGGAGGAGGGGAGAGGAGACACTAACAACAGGGAGGAGAGGAGGAGGAGGAGGGAGAGGAGACACTAACAACAGGAGGAGAGGAGGGGAGGACTAACAACAGGGAGGAGAGGAGGAGACACTAACAACAGGGAGAGAGAGGAGGGGAGGGGGAGGAGACACTAACAACAGGGAGGAGGAGACACTAACAACAGGGAGGAGAGGGAGGAGGGAGAGGAGGAGAGGAGACACTAACAACAGGGGGAGGAGGGAGGAGGAGGAGGAGGAGGAGGAGGGGAGAGGAGACACAACAACAGGGAGGAGGAGGAGGAGGAGGGGAGAGGAGACACTAACAACAGGGAGGAGGAGGGGAGGAGGGAGAGGAGACACTAACAACAACAGGAGGAGAGGAGAGGAGGGAGGAGGAGGGAGAGGAGACACTAACAACAGGGAGGAGGGAGGAGGAGGAGGAGACACTAACAACAGGGAGGAGGGGGAGAGGAGACACTAACAACAGGGAGGAGGAGGAGGGGAGAGGAGACACTAACAACAGGGGAGGAGAGAGAGGAGGAGGGAGGGGAGAGGAGACACTAACAACAGGGAGGAGAGGAGGGGGAGGAGGAGGAGAGGAGACACCAACAACAGGGAGGAGGGAGAGGAGGGGAGAGGAGACACTAACAACAGGGAGGAGAGGAGGAGGGGGAGGAGGAGGAGAGGAGACACAACAACAGGGAGGGAGGGAGGAGACACTAACAACAGGGAGGAGGGAGAGGAGACACTAACAACAGGGAGGAGAGGAGGGAGGAGAGGACAACAGGGAGGAGGAGGAGAGAGAGACACTAACAACAGGGAGGAGGAGGAGGGGAGAGGAGACACTAACAACAACAGGGAGGAGAGGGAGGAGGGGAGAGGAGACACTAACAACAGGGAGGGAGGAGGGAGGAGGGAGAGGAGACACTAACAACAGGGGAGGAGGAGGAGGAGAGGAGACACTAACAACAGGGAGGAGGAGGAGGGGGAGAGGAGACACTAACAACAGGAGGGAGAGGAGAGGAGGAGGGAGGAGGGGGAGGAGGGAGAGGAGACACTAACAACAGGAGGGAGGAGGGAGGAGGAGGAGGGAGAGGAGACACTAACAACAGGGAGGAGGAGGAGGGGAGAGGAGACACTAACAACAGGGAGGAGAGGAGGAGGAGGAGGGGGAGAGGAGACACTAACAACAACAGGGAGGAGGAGGAGGGGAGGAGGAGAGGAGAGGAGACACTAACAACAGGAGGAGAGGAGGGGAGGAGGGAGGAGACACTAACAACAGGGAGGAGAGGAGGGAGGAGGGAGGAGAGGAGACACTAACAACAGGGAGGAGGAGGAGGGAGGAGGGGAGAGGAGACACTAACAACAGGAGGGAGGGAGGAGGACAGGGAGGAGGAGGGAGAGGAGACACTAACAACAGGGAGGGAGGAGGAGGAGGAGAGGAGACACAACAACAGGAGGAGGGAGGGGGAGGAGAGGAGACACAACAACAGGAGGAGGAGGAGGAGGAGGAGGAGAGGAGACACTAACAACAGGGAGGAGGAGGAGGAGGGAGAGGAGACACTAACAACAGGGAGGGGAGGGAGGGAGAGGAGACACTAACAACAGGGAGGAGAGGGAGGAGGGGAGAGGAGACACCAACAACAGGGGGGAGGAGAGGGGGAGGAGGGGAGAGGAGACACTAACAACAGGGGAGAGGAGGAGGAGGAGGAGGAGAGGAGACACTAAACAACAGGGAGGAGAGGAGGGAGGAGGGGAGAGGAGACACTAACAACAGGGAGGAGGAGGAGGGAGGAGGGGAGAGGAGACACTAAGGAGGGGGAGGGAGGACACTAACAACAGGGAGGAGGAGGAGAGGAGACACTAACAACAACAGGGAGGAGGAGAGAGGACAGGAGGAGGAGGGGAGAGGAGACACTAACAACAGGGAGGGAGGAGAGGAGAGGGGAGGAGGGAGAGGAGACACTAACAACAGGGAGGAGAGGAGGAGGAGGAGGGGAGAGGAGACACTAACAACAGGGACAGGGAGGGGAGGAGGGGAGAGAGACACTAACAAGGGAGGGAGGAGGAGGAGGAGGGAGAGGAGACACTAACAACAGGGAGGAGAGGAGGAGGGAGGAGGAGGGAGAGGAGACACTAACAACAGGGAGGGAGGAGGGGAGGAGGGAGAGGAGACACTAACAACAGGGGGAGGGGAGAGGAGACACTAACAACAGGGAGGAGAGGAGGGGAGGAGGGGGAGAGAGACACTAACAACAGGGGGAGGAGGAGGGGAGACACTAACAACAGGGAGGAGGAGGAGGAGGGGAGAGGAGACACTAACAACAGGGAGGGAGGAGGAGACACTAAGGACAGGGAGGGAGGGGAGAGGAGACACTAACAAACAGGGAGGAGAGGGGAGGAGGGGAGGAGACACTAACAACAGGGAGGAGAGGAGGGGGGAGAGGAGACACTAACAACAGGGAGGAGGAGGAGGGGGAGGGAACAACAGGGAGGAGGAGAGGAGACACTAACAACAGGGAGGGAGGAGGGAGGAGAGAGACACTAACAACAGGGAGGAGAGGAGGAGGGGAGAGGAGACACTAACAACAACAGGAGGGAGGAGAGGAGGAGGGAGGAGGAGAGACACAACAACAGGGAGGAGGAGGAGACACTAACAACAGGGAGGGAGGAGGGAGGAGGGAGAGAGACACTAACAACAGGAGGGAGGGAGGGGGAGGAGGGAGAGGAGACACTAACAACAGGGAGGGAGGAGGAGGAGGGGAGAGGAGACACTAACAACAGGGAGGAGAGGAGGGAGAGAGACACTAACAACAGGGAGGGAGGAGGAGGGAGGAGGGGAGAGGAGACACTAACAACAGGGAGGAGAGGAGGGGAGGAGGGAGAGGAGACACAACAACAGGGGGAGGGAGACACTAACAACAGGAGGAGGAGGAGGGAGAGGAGACACTAACAACAGGGAGGAGGAGGAGGAGGAGGAGGAGAGGGGAGGAGACACTAACAACAGGGAGGAGGAGGGAGAGGAGACACTAACAACAGGGAGGAGAGGAGGAGGAGGAGACACTAACAACAACAGGGAGGAGGGAGAGGGAGGGAGGGGGAGGAGAGACACTAACAACAGGGAGGAGGAGGAGGAGGGAGAGAGGAGACACTAACAAAAACAAGGAGGGAGGAGAGGAGGGGAGGAGGGGAGAGGAGACACTAACAACAACAGGAGGGAGGAGGAGGGAGGGGGAGAGGAGACACTAACAACAGGGAGGAGGAGGAGGGGAGGAGGGGAGAGGAGACACTAACAACAGGGAGGAGGAGGAGGAGGGAGAGGAGACACTAACAACGAGGAGGAGGAGGGGAGAGGAGACACTAACAACAGGGAGGGGAGAGGAGACACTAACAACAGGGAGGAGAGAGGAGGGAGGAGGGGGGAGAGGAGACACTAACAACAGGGAGAGAGGGGAGAGGAGACAGGGAGGAGGGGAGAGGAGACACTAACAACAGGGAGGAGGAGGAGGGAGGAGGGGAGAGGAGACACTAACAACAACAGGGGAGGAGAGGAGGGGAGGAGACACTAACAACAGGGAGAGGGAGGAGGAGGAGGAGGAGACACTAACAACAGGGAGGAGAGGAGGAGGAGGAGGAGAGGAGACACTAACAACAGGGAGGAGGAGGAGGGAGAGGAGACACTAACAACAGGGAGGAGAGGAGGAGGAGGGAGAGGAGACACTAACAACAGGAGGAGGAGGACACCAACAACAGGGAGGAGGGAGAGGAGACACTAACAACAGGGAGGAGAGGGAGGAGGAGGGGAGAGGAGACACTAACAACAGGGGAGGAGAGGAGGGGAGGAGGGGAGAGGAGACACTAACAACAGGGAGGAGAGGAGGGGAGGGGGGGGGAGAGGAGACACTAACAACAACAGGAGGGGAGAGAGACACAACAGGAGGGGGAGGAGGGAGAGGAGACACTAACAACAGGAGGAGAGGAGGAGGAGGAGGGAGAGGAGACACTAACAACAGGGAGGGAGGAGGGGGGAGGGGAGAGGAGACACTAACAACAGGGAGGAGGAGGAGGGAGGAGGGAGAGGAGACACTAACAACAGGGAGGAGAGGAGGGGGAGGAGGGAGAGGAGACACTAACAACAGGGAGGAGAGGAGGGGAGGAGGGGAGAGGAGACACTAACAACAGGGGAGAGGAGGAGGGAGGAGAGGAGACACTAACAGGGACAGGGAGGAGGAGGGAGAGGGGAGACACTAACAACAGGGGGGAGGAGGAGGGGGAGAGGAGACACAACAACAGGGAGGGAGGAGAGGAGAGGAGACACTAACAACAGGAGGAGAGGGAGGAGGGAGAGGAGACACTAACAACAGGGAGGAGAGGGAGGAGAGGAGACACTAACAACAGGGAGGGAGGAGAGGAGGAGAGGAGGGAGGAGGGGAGAGGAGACACTAACAACAGGGAGGAGAGGGGGGAGAGGAGACACTAACAACAGGGGGAGGAGGAGGAGACACTAACAACAGGGAGGAGGAGGAGGAGGAGGGGAGGAGGGGAGAGGAGACACTAACAACAGGGGGGAGGAGGAGGAGGAGGAGAGGAGACAACAACAGGGAGGAGAGGAGGGGAGAGGAGACACTAACAACAGGGAGGAGGAGGAGGAGGAGGAGGGGAGAGGAGACACTAACAACAGGGAGGAGGAGGAGGAGGGGGAGAAGAGACACTAACAACAGGGAGGAGAGGAGGGGGAGAGGAGACACTAACAACAGGAGGAGAGGAGGGGAGGGGGGGAGAGGAGACACTAACAACAGGGAGGAGAGGAGGGGAAGAGGGGAGAGGAGACACTAACAACAACAGGGAGGAGGAGGGGAGGGAGGAGGGGAGGAGGGGAGAGGAGACACTAACAACAGGAGAGGAGGAGAGGAGGGGAGAAGAGACACTAACAACAGGGAGAGAGAGGAGGGGGAGAGGAGACACTAACAACAGGGAGGAGAGGAGGGGAGGGGAGGAGGAGGGGGGAGAGGAGACACTAACAACAGGGAGGGAGGGAGGAGGAGGGGAGGGAGGGGAGGAGGGAAGAGGGGAGAGGAGACACTAACAACAGGGGGAGGAGGAGGAGGGAGGAGGAGGAGGAGAGGAGGGAGGAGGGAGAGGAGACACTAACAACAGGGAGGAGAGGAGGGAGGAGGGAGAGGAGACACTAACAACATGGAGGAGAGGAGGGGAGGAGGGAGAGGAGACACTAACAACAGGGAGGAGAGGAGGGGAGGAGGGAGGAGACACTAACAGGAGGGGGAGAGGAGGGGAGGAGGAGGAGACACTAACAACAGGGAGGAGGAGGAGGGAGGAGGGGAGAGGAGACACTAACAACAACAGGAGGGAGGAGGGAGAGGACACTAACAACAGGGGGAGGAGGGGAGAGGAGACACTAACAACAGGGAGGAGAGGAGGGGAGGAGGGAGGAGGGGGAGAAGAGACACTAACAGGGAGGAGAGGGGGAGAGGAGGGGAGGAGGGGAGAGAGACACTAACAACAGGGAGGGAGGAGACACTAACAACAGGGGAGAGGAGACACTAACAACAGGGAGGAGAGGGGGAGGAGGGAGAGGAGACACTAACAACAGGGAGGAGGAGGAGGAGAGGGGGAGAGGAGACACTAACAACAGGGAGGAGAGGAGGAGGAGGAGGAGAGGAAGAGAAGAGACACTAACAACAGGGAGGAGGAGGAGGAGGAGGAGGGAGGAGGAGGAGGGAGGAGACACTAACAACAGGAGGAGGAGGAGGAGAGGAAGAGAAGAGACACTAACAACAGGGAGGAGAGGAGGGGAGGAGGGGAGAGGAAGAGAAGAGACACTAACAACAGGGAGGAGAGGAGGGGAGGAGGGGAGAGGAGACACTAACAACAGGGAGGAGAACAGCAGAGCTGTAGTGTCCATCCTGCCCTTCTACCCCTGAGAAACGCAGGTCACTGGCACTGCCCATTTGAGACCTATACACACACACACACACACTGTCACGCCCTGGCCATACAGAGGCTTTTATTCTCTATTTTGGTTAGGCCAGGGTGTGACTAGGGTGGGCATTCTATCCATTTCTTTGTTTTTGGCCCGGGTATGGTTCTCAATCAGGTACAGCTGTCTATCGTTGTCTCTGATTGAGAACCATACTTAGGTAGCTTTTCCCCACAGGGTTTTTGTGGGTAGTTGCTTTCTGTTTTTGTGTCTGCACCAGACAGAACTGTTTCGGTTGTTCTCGTTGTTATTCAGTTCTACTAATAAATCATGAACACGTGTCCCGTTGCATTGGTCTGACGATTCCTCTTCTTCTGATGAAAGCCGTTACACACACAGAAGATCTGGTTAGAATAGGGTGCTATTATGGGGCAAGTGTGGGAGTCTGTGTGTGTACCGTGGGTGTGCTCCATCTCCAAACACTCCGCTCCGGCGTTTCAGGTGGTCGATCTCGTTCCGCAGCTTCTCAATCTCACCAATCAGACGCTCCTGATGAAGAAAGGAATTGTGGGACTGTTAACAGAACAATATTTGTATCAGTTCAACTCTCTTCCAACCCCAGTGGTTTGTGGTTATCCATCATTTGTCCTCATTGTTTTGTGTGTGAAAAGTAGAACTGGATCGATCTTTGTGGGGATAGAGGGGATGTCTGTCCAGGCCCTGACTCACCCTGGTGTGGTGAAACTCCTCCAGCTGTTTCTGGGAGTTCTTCAGATCCTGGATCAGGGAGTTCTGGAACCAACAGGAAGAGGATATGACATCACTGTTCAGCTATCATTTGGGAATCACTATAGGCCTTATGAGTATGTCATTAGTGTGAGTGTGTGTGTCTCAGTGTGTGTGTGTGTGGCCATGCCTTGTGAGTATGTCATTCGTGTGAGTGTGTGTGTCTCAGTGTGTGTGTGTGGCCATGCCTTGTCCTCCAGTGCTGCCATGCGTTCTTTAAGGTGAAGCTGCAGTCTCTCGTTAGACTCCGTGAGCAGACGATCCACCGTGTCAGACAAACGCTTGTTATGTTCTTCATTCATCTTCTCTCTCTGACGCGCCTGAGGGAGGGAGGAAGAGGGAAAGGGGAGAGAAAGAGAAGTTCATGATTATTGTCACCCACATACAGCAGAAGTCAATACAAACGCCATGGGTACAACACCAGGAGACAGAATGAGAGAGAAAGGACTTGATTTGGCAACATTGTGTTATGCATTCTTCATCAGTAGGAAAACTACCATGGCATCGTATCTCAACCACATTCACATCTGTGTGTGTGTGTGTGTGTGTGTGTGTTTGTGTGTGTGAGAGGGAACATAGAGAGACAAATTCAAGGGGCCAGGCTAATGTGAAGCATCAGCCTATGCTGCACTCAGAGAGAGGTCAGAGAAAGCCTGCAGGGCAAGACACAGTTTAACACACACACACGGACACACACACACACACGGACACACACACAAACACACCCTGCCCAGTTCCTGGTTCTTCTCCTCAAGTTGTGACTCCAGCTGTCTGAGTCTCTCTTCCACGTTGCCTTGACGCTCCTCCGCCTGCAGGTTGAGACATAGGACCCAACTCAATCAAACCTGCATTTACACACCTAGGCAGGCGCTTTTCACACGGCCCAGTAAACTGGCTACTGCTGTAGTTGCTGTGAAATACTACCACTAATAACAGATACCTTCCCCTTACAGATAGATGCTTTCTGGTTGATTGAATTACATCTGTCGACATTGCTATGGGGGGTTCAATTGACATCCAGCCTCTGTATTTGTGTTTAGGACTCTGCGACTGTGTGTGTTGTTACCTTGGTGAGGGCTGCCACCCTCTGTGCCAACTCTGCCTCCACCTCTGGTAGTGTCTCAGCCTTCCTCATGGTCTGAGCCAGCCTCTGCTCTGCCAACTCTAACAACTCCTGCAGCTGGCGCACCTTCTCCTCACTCTGACAGAGGTGGAGGGAGAGATGGAGGGAGAGGGAGGGAGAGAGGGAGGGAGAGAGGACCGAGATGGAGGGAGAGAGGACCGAGATGGAGGGAGAGATGGAGGGAGAGAGATGGAGGGAGAGAGAGATGGAGGGAAAGAGAGAGATACAGATGGAGAGAGAGAGAGATGGAGGGAAAGAGAGATGGAGGGAGAGAGAGATGGAGGGAGAGAGAGAGGGAGGAAGAGAGAGATACAGACGGAGAGAGAGATGGAGGGAAAGAGAGATGGAGGGAGAGAGAGATGGAGGGAGAGAGAGAGATATAGATGGAGAGAGAGAAAGAGAGAGAGGACCGAGATGGAGGGAGAGAGATGGAGGGAGAGAGGAAAGGAGAGATGGAGGGAGAGAGGACCGAGATGGAGGGAGAGAGATGGAGGGAGAGAGAGATGGAGGGAGAGAGAGAGGGAGAGAGAGAGAGATGGAGGGAAAGAGAGATGGAGGGAGAGAGATGGAGGGAGAGAGAGGGAGGGAGAGAGAGAGGGAGGGAGAGAGAGAGGGAGGGAGAGCGATATAGATGGAGAGAGAGAAAGAGAGAGAGAGGACCGAGATGGAGGGAGAGAGATGGAGGGAGAGAGAGATGGAGGGAGAGAGAGAGATACAGATGGAGAGAGAGAGAGATGGAGGGAAAGAGAGATGGAGGGAGAGAGATGGAGGGAGAGAGAGAGGGAGGGAGAGAGAGATACAGACGGAGAGAGAGAGATGGAGGGAAAGAGAGATGGAGGGAGAGAGAGAGGGAGGGGGAGAGAGAGGGAGGGAGAGAGAGATACAGATGGAGAGAGAGAAAGAGAGAGAGAGGACGGATATGGAGGGAGAGAGATGGAGGGAGAGGGAGGGAGAGATGGAGGGAGAGAGGAAAGGAGAGATGGAGGGAGAGAGGACCGAGATGGAGGGAGAGAGATGGAGGGAGAGAGAGAGGGAGAGAGATACAGACGGAGAGAGAGAGAGATGGAGGGAAAGAGAGATGGAGGGAGAGAGAGATGGAGAGAG
This sequence comes from Oncorhynchus tshawytscha, assembly GCF_018296145.1. Classification (NCBI taxonomy): domain Eukaryota; kingdom Metazoa; phylum Chordata; class Actinopteri; order Salmoniformes; family Salmonidae; genus Oncorhynchus; species Oncorhynchus tshawytscha. Next base: position 29,817,817 of record NC_056430.1, on the reverse strand, counting down.
AGAGAGAGGGAGGGAGAGAGAGATGGAGGGAGAGAGAGAGATACAGATGGAGAGAGAGAGAGATGGAGGGAAAGAGAGATGGAGGGAGAGAGAGATGGAGGGAGAGAGAGAGGGAGGAAGAGAGAGATACAGACGGAGAGAGAGAGAGATGGAGGGAAAGAGAGATGGAGGGAGAGAGAGATGGAGGGAGAGAGATATAGATGGAGAGAGAGAAAGAGAGAGAGGACCGAGATGGAGGGAGAGAGATGGAGGGAGAGAGGAAAGGAGAGGTGGAGGGAGAGAGGACCGAGATGGAGGGAGAGAGATGGAGGGAGAGAGAGATGGAGGGAGAGAGAGAGGGAGAGAGAGAGAGATGGAGGGAAAGAGAGATGGAGGGAGAGAGATGGAGGGAGAGAGATACAGATGGAGAGAGAGAAAGAGAGAGAGAGGACCGAGATGGAGGGAGAGAGATGGAGGGAGAGAGAGAGATACAGACGGAGAGAGAGAGAGATGGAGGGAAAGAGAGATGGAGCGAGAGAGATGGAGGGAGAGAGAGAGGGAGGGAGAGAGAGATACAGACGGAGAGAGAGAGAGATGGAGGGAAAGAGAGATGGAGGGAGAGAGAGATGGAGGGAGAGAGAGAGGGAGGGAGAGAGAGAGGGAGGGAGAGAGAGAGATACAGATGGAGAGAGAGAAAGAGAGAGAGAGGACCGAGATGGAGGGAGAGAGATGGAGGGAGAGGGAGGGAGAGATGGAGGGAGAGAGGAAAGGAGAGATGGAGGGAGAGAGGACCGAGATGGAGGGAGAGAGATGGAGGGAGAGAGAGAGGGAGAGAGATACAGACGGAGAGAGAGAGAGATGGAGGGAAAGAGAGATGGAGGGAGAGAGAGATGGAGGGAGAGAGAGAGGGAGGGAGAGAGAGAGGGAGGGAGAGAGATACAGATGGAGAGAGAGAAAGAGAGAGAGAGGACCGAAATGGAGGGAGAGAGATGGAGGGAGAGAGATGGAGGGAGAGAGAGGGAGGGAGAGGGAGATGGAGGGAGGGAGAGAGAGAGGGAGCGAGAGAGGGAGGGAGAGTGATACAGAGAGAGAGAGAGAGAGACAGAGAGAGAGAGAGAGAGAGAGAGAGGGAAATGAACATACATATTTCAGGTCAGGTCATACAGATGTTTTGACGTAATGTCATTGGCAAATTTAAAATGATGTAATTGTTTATCATGGGTTACAAAATCCCTGTTTGTTCCATATAGACACGCTACTCATACCAGCTGAACTGCTTACCCAGCTAACAACAAACGTTCCCACAACTTTAGAGAATTTTCCCTTAAGTCTCATTTGGTCATTAACTAACTTTTTCATAGGAACGCTTCCAAGAGTCCATTCCCTTAATGCCAAATAGAACTTACCCAGAACGTTGTTACCATGTTCTCAGAATGTTATATATTAATGTTCTAGACACGTTTCATGAACGTTCATGTGTCCAGTTTTCTGTGGGTTAGGAGAATATTCCATCAACGTCACCAAACACATACAAAGAACATGGTATCTAGTACATGAATATATTATGTTCGGAGAACATGAAACCATGTTCTGTGTATGTTTGGTGGGACGTCCAGAAAACTGGACACATGAAACGTCCCATGAAATGTGACTAAAACATTAATATTGTATATTCTGTGAACATGGTAACTATTTTAAGTGATGTGTATGTTCTGCTTGACATTAAGGGAAATATTCTCCTAACTTTAATGCCAAAACATCCTAAAAGGGTTCTCAGAAGGTTTTTGCTGATATAGTTAGAGTAACATTCTAACTAAAGGAAAACTTGACACTGTGAGTATATCTGTGTGAGTGAGTGTGTCTGTGTGAGTGTGTCTGTGTGAGTGAGTGTGTCTGTGTGAGTGAGTGTGTCTGTGCGTGAGTGAGTGTGTCTGTGCGTGAGTGAGTGTGTCTGTGTGAGTGTGTCTGTGTGTCTGTGTGAGTGAGTGTGTCTGTGTGAGTGAGTGTGTCTGTGTGAGTGTGTGTGTGTGAGTGTGAGTGTGTGTCTGTGTGTGAGTGTGTCTGTGTGTGAGTGTGTCTGTGTGTGAGTGTGTCTGTGTGTGAGTGTGTCTGTGAGTGTGTCTGTGTGTGAGAGTGTCTGTGTGTGAGTGTGTCTGTGTGTGAGTGTGTCTGTGTGAGTGTGTGGGTGTGCCTGTGTGTCTGTGTGAGTGAGTGTGAGTGTGTGAGTGTGTCTGTGTGAGTGTGTCTGTGTGAGTGTGTCTGTGTGAGTGTGTCTGTGTGAGTGTGTCTGTGTGTGAGTGTGTCTGTGTGAGTGTGAGTGTGTCTGTGTGAGTGTGAGTGTGTCTGTTTGAGTGTGTCTGTGTGTGAGTGTGTCTGTGTGTGAGTGTGTCTGTGTGTGTCTGTGAGTGTGTCTGTGTGTGTCTGTGTGAGTGAGTGTGTCTGTGTGAGTGAGTGTGTGTCTGTGTGTGAGTGTGTCTGTGTGTGAGTGTGAGTGTGTCTGTGTGTGTCTGTGAGTGTGTCTGTGTGTGAGTGTGTCTGTGTGAGTGTGTCTGTGTGAGTGTGTGGGTGTGCCTGTGTGTCTGTGTGAGTGAGTGTGAGTGTGTGAGTGTGTCTGTGTGAGTGTGTCTGTGTGAGTGTGTCTGTGTGAGGGAGTCTGTGTGAGTGTGTGTGTGTATGTGTGAGTGTGTCTGTGTGAGTGTGTGTGTGTGTGATAGACTGAACCTTACCAGACCTGTCCCTGACGATGTCTCTGAGGTACTAATGGATGTGTCACCACATACTCTGGTCCAGTGGAGCTGAACTCAACTTCACCTTCTACTGAGCTGTTGATGAACCTTCATTCACCCTGTGTGTGTGTCCCTTACATCACCCCGTCCCCTCTTTCTGTGAACCAGTATTGACCCCCATGTCACTCCCCCGGGGTGTGTATGTGAGTGTGTGTGTACAGTCGTGGCCAAAATTTTGAGAATGACACAAATATTAATTTCCACAAAGTTTGCTGCTTCAGTGTCTTTAGATATTATTGTCAGATGTTACTATGGAATACTGAAGGATAATTACAAGCATTTCAGAAGTGTCAAAGGCTTTTAGTGACAATTACATGAAGTTGATGCAAAGAGTCAATATTTGCAGTGTTGACCCTTCTTTTTCAAGACCTCTGCAATCTGCCCTGGCATGCTGTCAATTAACTTCTGGGCCACATCCTGACTGATGGCAGCCCATTCTTGCAAAATCAATGCTTGGAGATTGTCAGAATTTATGGGTTTTTGTTTGTCTTGAGGATTGACCACAAGTTCTCAATGGGATTAAGGTCTGGGGAGTTTACTGGCCATGGACCCAAAATATCGATGTTTTGTTCCCCGAGCCACTTAGTTATCACTTTTGCCTTATGGCAAGGTGCTCCATCATGCTGGAAAAGGCATTGTTCATCACCAAACTGTTCCTGGATGGTTGGGAGAAGTTGCTCTCGGAGGATGTGTTGGTACCATTCTTTATTCGTGGCTGTGTTCTTAGGCAAAATTGTGAGTGAGCCCACTCCCTTGGCTGAGAAGCAACCCCACACATGAATGGTCTCAGGATGCTTTACTGTTGGCATGACACAGGACTGATGGTAGTGCTCACCTTGTCTTCTCCGGACAAGCTTTTTTCCAGATGCCCCAAACAATCGGAAAGGGGATTCATCAGAGAAAATGACCACCCCAGTCCTCAGCAGTCCAATCCCTGTACCTGTTGCAGAATATCAGTCTGTCCCTGATGTTTTTCCTGGAGAGAAGTGGCTTCTTTGCTGCCCTTCTTGACACCAGACCGTCTTCCAAAAGTCTTCACCTCACTGAGCGTACAGATGCACTCACACCTGCCTGCTGCCATTCCTGAGCAAGCTCTGTACTGGTGGTGTCCCGATCCCGCAGCTGAATCAATTTTAGGAGACGGTCCTGACGCTTCTGGACTTTCTTGGGCACCCTGAAGCCTTCTTCACAACAATTTAACCACTCTCCTTGAAGTTCTTGATGATCCGATAAATGGTTGATTTAGGTGCAATCTTACTGGCAGCAATATCCTTGCCTGTGAAGCCCTTTTTGTGCAAAGCAATGATGACGGCACGTGTTTCCTTGCAGGTAACCATTGTTGACAGAGGAAGAACAATGATTCCAAGCACCACCCTCCTTTTGAAGCTTCCAGTCTGTTATTCGAACTCAATCCACATAACAGAGTGATCTCCAGCCTTGTCCTCGTCAACACTCACACGTGTTAATGGGAGAATCACTGACATGATGTCCTTTTGTGGCAGGGCTGAAATGCAGTGGAAATGTTTTTGGGGGATTCAGTTCATTTGCATGGCAAAGAGGGACTTTGCAATTAATTGCAATTCATCTGATCACTCTTCATAACATTATGGAGTATATATATATGAGTATTGTGAAAATGAATAGTTGTGTTATTCTCAAAATGTTTGGCTGTATATGTGTGTTCGTATGCGTTACACCTGCCTATGCACCGTCGTTGGTGACTATTTCAGTGTGTGTGTGTGTGTTACCTGTCGGTACAGAGAGTCCTTGGTAACCAGTTCGTTCTCCAGTTTGTCGTTGAGGTCGTGGATGTGGGTGGTTTCCCTCTGAGCGGCCAGGTAACGTTTCTCTAACGTTGTAATCCGCTCCTCCATATCTTCCCTCTGCGCCAGCCCCTACAACAGGCATACAGTAAGAGACAAAATACTGTGTGTGTTTATACTTGGAAACATAACATACTGAGCATTTGGAAAGTATTCAGACCCCTTAACTTTTTCCACATTTTGTTATGGTGCAGCCTTATTCTAAAATTGATAAATTCCCCCCCCCCCTCATCAATCTACACATAATACCCCATAATGACGAAAAATGTTTTGTAAATATATTAAAAAACAGAAATAACTTGTTTACATAAGTGAGATCCTTTGATATGAGACTCAAACTTGAGCTCAGATGCATCTTGTTTCAATTGATTATCCTCAATGTTTCTACAACTTGATTGGATACCACCTGTGGGAAATTCAACTGATTGGACATGTTTTAGAAAGGCAAACATCTGTCTATATCAGGTCCCACAGTTGAGAGTGCATGTCAGAGCAAAAACCAAGCCTGGAGGTTGAAGGAATTGTCCTTAGAGCTGCGAGACAGGATTGTGTCGAGGCACAGATCTGGGGAAGGGTACCAAAAAATGTCTGCAGCATTGAAGGTCCCCAAGAACTCCGTTGCCTCCATCATTCTTAAATGGAAAAAGTTTGGAACCACCAAGACTCTTCCTAGAGCCTTCCGTCCAGCCAAAGTTGAGCAATCGGGAGAGATGACAAAGAACCCAATGGTCACTCTGACAGAGCTCTAGAGTTACTCTGTGGAGATGGGAGAACCTTTCAGAAGGACAACCATCTCTGCAGCACTCCAGCAATCAGGCCTTTATGGTAGAGAGGCCAGACTGAAGCCACTCCTCAGTAAAATACAAATTACAGCCCGCTTGGAGTGTCCCAAAAGGCACCTAAAAACTTTCAGACTATGAGAAACAAGATTCTCTGGTCTATGAAGCCAAAATTTAACTATTTGGCCTGAATGCCAAGTGTCACGTCTGGAGGAAACCTGGCACCATCCCTATGGTGAGGCATGGTGGTGGCAGCATCATTCTGTGGGGATATTTTTCAGCGGCAGGGACTGGGAGACTAGTCAGGATCGAGGGAAAGATGAACAGAGCAAAGTACAGAGAGATCCTAATAAAAACCTGCTCCAGAGCACTCAGAACCTCAGACTGGGGTGAAGGTTCACCTTCCAACAGGACAACAACCCAAATCACACTGCCAAGACAACGCAGGAGTGGCTTTGGGACAAGTTTCTGAATGTCCTTGAGTGGCCCAGCCAATGCCCAGACTGGAACACAATTGAACATCTTTGGAGAAACCTGAAAATAGCTGTGCAGTGACGCTCATCCAACCAGACAGAGCTTGAGAGGATCTGCAGAGAAGAATGGGAGAAACTCCCCAAATCTAGGTGTGCCAAACTTGTAGCATCCTACCCAAGAAGACCTGAGGCTGTAATCACTGCCTGAATACATATGTAAATGTGATATATTAATTTACAAAAGTTTCTAAAAACAGTTTTTGCTTTGTCATTATGGGGTAGGTGTGTAGATTGATGAGGGGAAAAAAACTATTTAATCTATTTTAGAATAAGGCTGTAATGTAACAAAATGTGGAAAAAATCAAGGGGTCTGAATACTTCCCGATTGCGCTGTAATTTATCAGTCAGGACACTGGAGAGATCTATAGAATTACCAGTGTTTCTGTTTATGAATGGGACTCCTCCTCTTTTACGCTCACCTCTCTCTGTTCCCTCTGTTGTTTGATTGACAGCTCTTCGCTGCGACTCAGATCTCGGCGAGTGTTGGCTAGCTCCGCCTCCAGCTCTGCCACGCGTGTACTGAGCGTGCCCGAACACTCACGGCTCTGATCCAGCTCCTGATTGGTCCGGTCAAGAAGGTCCTGCAGCTCCACCGACCGGCTGCCGTCATCATGGGCATCTATGGAACCGTTAGGTAGCCTCTGGAGGGTCACACACACACACACACACACACACACACACACACTTGTTTATAGAAAGACAGAGCTCGGGAGAGACACAGGGGAGGTGGCATGTTGTGATGCTCAAATTAACTTGAAGAAAGTTTATTCTGCTACACTTAGAGCTCTTAATGACCCAGAAAGGCACCTGTTGTATGGTGTGTGTGTGTGTGTGTGTGTGTGTGTGTGTGTGGTGAGATGTTGTTGTTTTGATGTTTCTCTCTTAGCCCAAAGTTAAATTAATTCTGGGGTGTTAATGAGAGGAGCCTTCAGGGACATTGAGACAGGCAGCACAGCGGGCAGCCCCACTTTCAGGACCCCCCTCAATCTCTCTCCTATTCATCTGTTCTCATACACACGCACAGACCCACATGTTGCCACTCAGACTCAGTATGACTCTAATACGAGCTTCTTATTCATATCATAGATAGAACATGAGGAGTCAGTCTGTCTGTCTGTCCCTTCCTCTAGAGTTCCCAGGGTGTTAGACCAGGTCTATATAAACCTGTCAATCATTTCAGGA
>NC_056430.1:29790735-29808235 GCF_018296145.1 Oncorhynchus tshawytscha | reverse complement strand
GACAGACAGACAGACAGACAGACAGACAGACAGACAGACAGACAGACAGACAGACAGGAAATAGAGAGAGATGGGGAGACAGACAGACAGACAGACAGACAGACAGACAGACAGACAGACAGACAGACAGACAGACAGACAGACAGACAGACAGACAGACAGACAGACAGACAGACAGACAGACAGACAGACAGGGAAATCGAGAGAGAGAGGGGGAGACAGACAGACAGACAGGGAAATCGAGAGAGAGGGGGAGACAGACAGACAGACAGGGAAATAGAGAGCGAGGGGGAGACAGACAGGGAAATAGAGAGAGAGGGGGAGACTGACAGACATGGAAATAGAGAGAGAGGGGGGAGACTGACAGACAGACAGGGAAATAGAGAGAGAGAGACTGACAGACAGAGAAATAGAGAGAGAGGGGAGCTTGACAGACAGGGAAATAGAGAGAGCGACAGACAGACAGACAGACAAAGAGAGCGAAGGGGGAGACAGACATACAGACAGACAAATAGAGAGAGAGGGGGAGACAGACAGACAGGGAAATAGAGAGAGAGGGGGAGACTGACAGACAGACAGGGAAATAGAGAGAGGGGGAGACTGACAGACAGGGAAGTAGAGAGGTAGCGGGGGAGACATACAGACAGGGAAATAGAGAGAGAGGGGGAGACTGACAGACAGACAGACAGGGAAATAGAGAGAGAGTGGGGAGACTGACAGACATGGAAATAGAGAGAGAGGGGGAGACTGACAGACAGACAGGGAAATAGAGAGAGAGAGACTGACAGACAGGGAAATAGAGAGCGAGGGGAGACAGACAGGGAAATAGAGAGAGAGGGGGAGACTGACAGACATGGAAATAGAGAGAGAGGGGGAGACTGACAGACAGACAGGGAAATAGAGAGAGAGAGACTGACAGACAGAGAAATAGAGAGAGAGGGAGCTTGACAGACAGGGAAATAGAGAGAGCGACAGACAGACAGACAGACAAAGAGAGCGAAGGGGGAGACAGACATACAGACAGACAAATAGAGAGAGAGGGGGAGACAGACAGACAGGGAAATAGAGAGAGAGGGGGAGACTGACAGACAGACAGGGAAATAGAGAGAGGGGGAGACTGACAGACAGGGAAGTAGAGAGGTAGCGGGGGAGACATACAGACAGGGAAATAGAGAGAGAGGGGGAGACTGACAGACAGACAGACAGGGAAATAGAGAGAGAGGGGGAGACTGACAGACAGACAGGGAAAAAGAGAGAGAGGGGGAGACTGACAGGCGGGGAAATAGAGAGAGAGAGGGAGACAGACAGGGAAATAGAGAGTGAATGGGGAGACTGACAGACAGACAGGGAAATAGAGAGAGAGAGAGAGAGAGAGGGAGACAGACAGGGAAATAGAGAGAGAGGGAGACAGACAGGGAAATAGAGAGAGAGAGAGGGGGAGACAGACAGACAGGGAAATTGAGAGAGGGGGAGACAGACAGACAGGAAAATAGAGAGAGAGGCGAGACTGACAGATGGGGAAATAGAGAGAGAGGGGGAGACAGACACATGGGGAAATAGAGAGAGAGAGAGGGGGAGACAGACAGACAGGGAAAGAGAGAGAGGGGGGAGACAGACATACAGACAGGGAAATAGAGAGAGAGGGGGAGACAGACAGGGAAATAGAGAGATAAGGGGGAGACTGACAGACAGGGAAATAGAGAAAGCGAGAGGGAGACAGACAGGGAAATAGAGAGAGAGGGGGAGACTGACATATGGGGAAATAGAGAGAGAGAGAGAGAGGGAGACAGACAGACAGGGAAATTGAGAGAGAGGGGGAGATAGACAGACAGGAAAATAGAGAGAGAGAGGGGAGACTGACAGATGGGGAAATAGAGAGAGAGAGAGGGGGAGACAGACAAACAGGGAAAGAGGGAGAGGGGGGAGACAGACACAGACAGACAGGGAAATAGAGAGTGAGAGGGGAGACTGACAGACAGACAGAGAAATAGAGAGAGAGGGTAGCTTGACAGACAGACAGGGAAATAGAGAGAGAGAGGGGGAGACAGACAGACAGGGAAATAGAGATAGAGGTGGGAGAATGACAGACAGACAAGGAAATAGAGAGAGTGGGGTAGACAGACAGACAGACAGACAGGGAAATAGAGAGAGAGGGGGAAACAGACAGACAGACAGACAGACAGACAGACAGACAGACAGACAGACAGACAGACAGACAGACAGACAGACAGACAGACAGACAGACAGACAGACAGACAGACAGACAGACAGACAGACAGACAGACAGACAGACAGACAGACAGACAGACAGGGAAATAGAGAGAGGGGAGACTGACAGACAGGGAAATAGAGAGGTCACGGGGGAGACTGACAGACAGATAGGGAAATAGAGAGAGAGAGGGGGAGACATACAGACAGGGAAATAGAGAGAGAGGGGGAGACTGACAGACAGGGAAATAGAGAGAGAGAGACTGACAGACAGACAGGGAAATAGAGAGAGAGAGACTGACAGACAGACAGGGAAATAGAGAGAGAGAGACTGACAGACAGACAGGGAAATAGAGAGAGAGAGACTGACAGACAGGGAAATAGAGAGAGAGTAGGGAAGACTGACAGACAGAAAGACAGAGAAATAGAGAGAGAGGGGGAGACAGACAGGGAAATAGAGAGAGAGAGAGGGGGGAGAATGACAGACAGGGAAATAGAGAGAGAGAGACTGACAGACAGACAGGGAAATAGAGAGAGCGACTGACAGACAGGGAAATAGAGAGAGACAGACAGACAGACAGACAGACAGACAGACAGACAGACAGACAGACAGACAGACAGACAGACAGACAGACAGACAGACAGACAGACAGACAGGGAAAGGGAGAGAGGGGGGAGACAGACCGACAGTGAAATAGAGAGACAGAGGGTGAGACAGACAGAGAGACAGGGAAAGAGAGAGAGGGGGAGACAGACACAGACAGACAGGGAAATAGAGAGAGAGGGGGGGAGACAGACACAGACAGACAGGGAAATAGAGAGAGGGGGAGACAGACATACAGACAGGGAAATAGAGAGAGGGGGAGACAGGCAGACAGACAAATAGAGAGAGAGGGGAGACAGATAGACAGACAGACAAATAGAGAGAGAGGGGAGCTTGACAAACAGACAGGGAAATAGAGAGAGAGAGGGGGGAGACAGACAGACAGGGAAATAGAGAGAGAGGGGGGAGACTGACAGACAGACAAGGAAATAGAGAGAGAGACTGACAGACGGACAAGGAAATAGAGAGAGAGACTGACAGACAGGGAAATAGAGAGAGAAGGGGAGACAGACAGACAGGGAAATAGAGAGAGAGGGGGGAGTCAGACAGACAGGGAAATAGAGAGTGAGAGGGGAGACTGACTGACTGACAGACAGACAGACAGACAGACAGACAGACAGACAGACAGACAGACAGACAGACAGACAGACAGACAGACAGACAGACAGACAGACAGACAGACAGACAAATGGAGAGAGAGGGGCAGACTGACAGACAGGGAAATAGAGAGTGAGAGGAGACAGACAGACAGACAGACAGACAGACAGACAGACAGACAGACAGACAGACAGACAGACAGACAGACAGACAGACAGACAGACACAGACAGACAGACAGACAGACAGACAGACAGACAGACAGACAGACAGACAGACAGACAGACAGACAGACAGACAGACAGACAGACAGACAGGAAATGGAGAGAGAGGGGGAGACTGACAGACAGACAGGGAAATACAGAGAGAGAGAGGGGGAGAATGACAGACAGGGAAATAGAGAGAGAGAGACTGACAGACAGACAGGGAAATAGAGAGAGCGACTGACAGACAGGGAAATAGAGAGAGACAGACAGACAGACAGACAGACAGACAGACAGACAGACAGACAGACAGACAGACAGACAGACAGACAGACAGACAGACAGACAGACAGACAGACAGACAGACAGACAGACAGACAGACAGACAGACAGACAGACAGGGAAAGGGAGAGAGGGGGAGACAGACCGACAGTGAAATAGAGAGACAGAGGGTGAGACAGACAGAGAGACAGGGAAAGAGAGAGAGGGGGAGACAGACACAGACAGACAGGGAAATAGAGAGAGAGGGGGAGACAGACACAGACAGACAGGAAATAGAGAGAGAGGGGGAGACAGACATACAGACAGGGAAATAGAGATAGGGGGAGACAGGCAGACAGACAAATAGAGAGAGAGGGAGACAGATAGACAGACAGACAAATAGAGAGAGAGGGAGCTTGACAAACAGACAGGGAAATAGAGAGAGAGAGGGGGAGACAGACAGACAGGGAAATAGAGAGAGAGGGGGAGACTGACAGACAGACAAGGAAATAGAGAGAGAGACTGACAGACGGACAAGGAAATAGAGAGAGAGACTGACAGACAGGGAAATAGAGAGAGAAGGGGAGACAGACAGACAGGGAAATAGAGAGAGAGGGGGAGTCAGACAGACAGGGAAATAGAGAGTGAGAGGGGAGACTGACTGACTGACAGACAGACAGACAGACAGACAGACAGACAGACAGACAGACAGACAGACAGACAGACAGACAGACAGACAGACAGACAGACAGACAGACAGACAGACAGACAGACAAATGGAGAGAGAGGGGCAGACTGACAGACAGGGAAATAGAGAGTGAGAGGGGAGACAGACAGACAGACAGACAGACAGACAGACAGACAGACAGACAGACAGACAGACAGACAGACAGACAGACAGACAGACAGACAGACAGGGAAATAGAGATAGAGGTGGGAGAATGGCAGACAGACAAGGAAATAGAGAGAGTGGGGTAGACAGACAGACAGACAGGGAAATAGAGAGAGAGGGTGAAACAGACAGACAGACAGACAGACAGACAGACAGACAGACAGACAGACAGACAGACAGACAGACAGACAGACAGACAGACAGACAGACAGACAGACAGACAGACAGACAGACAGACAGACAGACAGACAGACAGACAGACAGACAGACAGACAGACAGACAGGGAAATAGAGAGAGGGGGAGACTGACAGACAGACAGGGAAATAGAGAGAGAGAGGGGGAGACATACAGACAGGGAAATAGAGAGAGAGGGGGAGACTGACAGACAGGGAAATAGAGAGAGAGAGACTGACAGACAGACAGGGAAATAGAGAGAGAGAGACTGACAGACAGACAGGGAAATAGAGAGAGAGAGACTGACAGACAGACAGTGAAATAGAGAGAGAGAGACTGACAGACAGACAGGGAAATAGAGAGAGAGAGACTGACAGACAGGGAAATAGAGAGAGAGTAGGGAAGACTGACAGACAGAAAGACAGAGAAATAGAGAGAGAGGGGGAGACAGACAGGGAAATAGAGAGAGAGAGGGGGAGAATGACAGACAGGGAAATAGAGAGAGAGAGACTGACAGACAGACAGGGAAATAGAGAGAGCGACTGACAGACAGGGAAATAGAGAGAGAGACAGACAGACAGACAGACAGACAGACAGACAGACAGACAGACAGACAGACAGACAGACAGACAGACAGACAGACAGACAGACAGACAGACAGACAGACAGACAGACAGACAGACAGACAGACAGACAGACAGACAGACAGACAGGGGAAAGGGAGAGAGGGGGAGACAGACCGACAGTGAAATAGAGAGACAGAGGGTGAGACAGACAGAGAGACAGGGAAAAGAGAGAGAGGGGGAGACAGACACAGACAGACAGGGAAATAGAGAGAGAGGGGGAGACAGACACAGACAGACAGGGAAATAGAGAGAGAGGGGGGAGACAGACATACAGACAGGGAAATAGAGAGAGGGGGGGAGACAGGCAGACAGACAAATAGAGAGAGAGGGGAGACAGATAGACAGACAAGGAAATAGAGAGAGAGACTGACAGACGGACAAGGAAATAGAGAGAGAGACTGACAGACAGGGAAATAGAGATAGAGGTGGGAGAATGACAGACAGACAAGGAAATAGAGAGAGTGGGGTAGACAGACAGACAGACAGGGAAATAGAGAGAGAGGGTGAAACAGACAGACAGACAGACAGACAGACAGACAGACAGACAGACAGACAGACAGACAGACAGACAGACAGACAGACAGACAGACAGACAGACAGACAGACAGACAGACAGACAGACAGACAGGGAAATAGAGAGAGGGGGAGACTGACAGACGGACAAGGAAATAGAGAGAGAGACTGACAGACAGGGAAATAGAGAGAGAAGGGGAGACAGACAGACAGGGAAATAGAGAGAGAGGGGGAGTCAGACAGACAGGGAAATAGAGAGTGAGAGGAGACTGACAGACAGACAGACAGACAGACAGACAGACAGACAGACAGACAGAGACAGACAGACAGACAGACAGACAGACAGACAGACAGACATACAGACAGACAGACAGACAGACAGACAGACAGACAGACAGACAGACAGACAGACAGGGAAATGGAGAGAGAGGGGCAGACTGACAGACAGGGAAATAGAGAGTGAGAGGGGAGACAGACAGACAGAGACAGACAGACAGACAGACAGACAGACAGACAGACAGACAGACAGACAGACAGACAGACAGACAGACAGACAGACAGACAGACAGACAGACAGACAGACAGACAGACAGACAGAGAAATGGGAGAGAGGGGAGACTGACAGACAGACAGGCAAATACAGAGAGAGGGGGAGACTGACTGACAGACAGACAGACAGACAGACAGACAGACAGACAGACAGACAGACAGACAGACAGACAGACAGACAGACAGACAGACAGACAGACAGACAGACAGACAGACAGACAGACAGACAGACAGGGAAATGGAGAGAGAGGGGGAGACTGACAGACAGACAGGGAAATACAGAGAGAGGGGGAGACTGACTGACAGACAGACAGACAGACAGACAGACAGACAGACAGACAGACAGACAGACAGACAGACAGACAGACAGAGAGAGGGGGAGACTGACAGACAGACAGGGAAATAGGGAGAGAGGGGGAGACTGACAGACAGACAGACAGACAGACAGACAGACAGGGAAATAGAGAGAGAGGGGGAGACTGACAGACAGACAGACAGGGAAATAGAGAGAGAGGGGGAGACTGACAGACGGGGAAATAGAGAGCGAGAGAGGGGAGGCAGACAGGGAAATAGAGAGAGTGGGGGAGACAAACAGGGAAATAGAGAGAGAGGGGGGAGACAGACAGGGAAATAGAGAGAGAGAGGGGGAGACTGACAGACGGGGAAATAGAGAGAGATGGCAGACAGATGGGGAAATAGAGAGAGAGAGGGGGAGACAGACAGACCTTCCAGGTGGGTTTGGAAGTGTCGTTCCTGTCCAAAGAGTCTCCCTCCTTCCTCTGCCTCACATTGGTCAGCTGCAAACACACACACATAGGGAAAAGGTACACCTCAAGGTCAAAGGTGAAGTAGCAGGAGTCTGGAGGCTGGATGCAGGTGAGTCTACAGGTGTGTTTACACTAGGTAGTGTTTGCGTACCAGTAGGCAGGCATGTTCTGGATTTAGCCCAGACATACACAGAATGAAGGAGGAGATCCAAAGCTGCATGACATTGCTCTTCAGGGACTCAGAGACACACAGAGACACATAGAGACACATATTGTAGCCTGGGTGACCGGGACATTCCATCCTGGTAAAACCCTCTAGCCCCTCAGACTGTGTGGGAGTGAGATGGCTCTGCCCCTCTATCTACCTGTCTTTCCCCATCTCTTTCCCCCTTTCTCTCTCTCTTGCTCTTTATGTATGTCTACTCTACAGTTCCCTACAGCAGCATGAATGGAACAACGAATGGACGTTCTGATCCCAGTCCCAGAGTTAACAGGCTGTGACTGTCCCCAGTTGAGACATGTATCCGTGGCTGCTGCAGGCACTAGACTCCCCATTAGGGTTGGGCGGTATCCAGATGTATCTACCATCATATTGTTTCTGTACAATACTGAGTTATACGGTTTTACCGGAATGCACACAAGGGGCGCTATTTCTAAAACAGTATATACTGTTGTCGTGTCTTTGGCTATGCCGGATTAAGTGATATGACATGCTATTCTATAAAAATAATTTCTCCGTAATTAATATTACCTGATGTAAATCATGTAAATGCAATTAACTAGAGAGTCGGGCACCACAAAATAATATTTAAAGAGCTGTTATCTTCTGAATAAACTCTTAAAGACCTAGTAATATTTTACATCAATAGCAGTCAATATTAATCGTCATCTTAAATTCAGTCTCATCTGAAAGTTGTCAATTCTTGGTTATCTGCACGAACCCTGGCTAACAATTTGAATCAGCATTACAAAATTGGGTTTAATCATTTATTTACTAAATACCTAACTAATCACACAGAATTACACATACACATAATTAAATCATAACTTGATAACAAATGACTTCATAAAGGAAACGTCCCTAGCGGGCGGAACAGATATGACAGCTGGTTACATAAAAGAAAAGGGGCTGGGTTTGAGTGAAAGAGCGGGAAGACTGAGGGACAAAGGGAGAAGCTGTGCTATCGTAAATACAGTATCTCATCTATCTGCATTCTAAATTACCGCCCATTTGGAAAAGGAAAATGCAATAAATATTTACTATGAGCTGCGCTTCGGTAGGTTGGTGGTAGATGGAAGGCCGTGTTGCCCAACCGAGTCCTTTGAAGAATGTCTCTGGATGTCAATTGGATACGTTGTAGTAACGTCGTTGGGTGTCTGTTCCTTCCTAACCCTCCTTTGCATCTGCTGTTGCTAACTCAAGGGCTAGGAGGTATCACTTCTGTAGTGAATAAGAGGTCAAAGTTCATACCATTCACAACCAAAGCTCACGCTGATGTTGGCTTCGTTCTGTAGTTATTATCTGAACCATTCTGACATCGGACCGTCGTCCTCACATCCTAGGAACAGAAGGTTATATTGCCATCAAGGGCTTATATAGGAAGGGAGAGGAGAGTGATGCGGTAGCACAAAAAAGGGCTCTGATGACACCTCCTTCGCTGGATCAGCACACACCGTCACCACCGGCTCCGACTCTTGAGTGGGGGCCGGATAGCTGGCCTAGCTTGTTGTAATCAATATATAAGGTAATTAACCCCTTGATGTAATACATATATAAGGTAATTAACAGCTTGTTGTAATACATATATAAGGTAATTAACCACTTGTTGAAATACATAAGGTAATTAACAGCTCGTTATAATACATATATAAGGTAATTAACCACTTGTTGAAATACATATATAAGGTAATTAACCACTTGTTGCAATATATATATAAGGTAATTAACCGCTTGTTGTAATACATATATAAGGTAATAAACCCCTTGTTGTAATACATATATAAGGTAATTAACCGCTTGTTGTAATACATATATAAGGTAATTAACAGCTTGTTGTAATACATATAATATAAGGTAATTAACTGCTTGTTGTAATACATATATAAGGTAATTAACCGCTTGTTGTAATACATATATAAGGTAATAAACCCCTTGTTGTAATACATATATAAGGTAATTAACTGCTTGTTGTAATACATATATAAGGTAATTAACAGCTTGTTGTAATACATATATAAGGTAATTAACAGCTTGTTGTAATACATATATAAGGTAATTAACTGCTTGTTGTAATACATATATAAGGTAATTAACAGCTTGTTGTAATACATATATAAGGTAATTAACAGCTTGTTGTAATACATATATAAGGTAATTAACCACTTGTTGTAATACATATATAAGGTAATTAACCACTTGTTGTAATACATATATAAGGTAATTAACCACTTGTTGTAATACATATATAAGGTAATTAACCACTTGTTGTAATACATATATAAGGTAATTAACCACTTGTTGTAATACATATATAATGTAATTAACAGCTTGTTGTAATACATATATAAGGTAATTAACAGCTTGTTGTAATACATATATAAGGTAATTAACCACTTGTTGTAATACATATATAAGGTAATTAACCACTTGTTGTAATACATATATAAGGTAATTAACCACTTGTTGTAATACATATATAAGGTAATTAACCACTTGTTGTAATACATATATAAGGTAATTAACCACTTGTTGTAATACATATATAAGGTAATTAACAGCTTGTTGTAATACATATATAAGGTAATTAACCACTTGTTGTAATACATATATAAGGTAATTAACAGCTTGTTGTAATACATATATAAGGTAATTAACAGCTTGTTGTAATACATATATAAGGTAATTAACCACTTGTTGTAATACATATATAATGTCATTAACAGCTTGTTGTAATACATATATAAGGTAATTAACAGCTTGTTGTAATACATATATAAGGTAATTAGCAACTTGTTGTAATACATATATAAGGTAATTAACAGCTTGTTGTAATACATATATAAGGTAATTAACCCCTTGTTGTAATACATATATAATGTAATTAACCGCTTGTTGTAATACATATATAAGGTAATTAACAGCTTGTTGTAATACATATATAAGGTAATTAACTGCTTGTTGTAATACATATATAAGGTGATTAACAGCTTGTTGTAATACATATATAAGGTAATTAACTGCTTGTTGTAATACATATATAAGGTAATTAACCGCTTGTTGTAATACATATATAAGGTAATTAACTGCTTGTTGTAATACATATATAAGGTCATTAACCACTTGTTGTAATACATATATAAGGTAATTAACAGCTTGTTGTAATTTATATATAAGGTAATTAACAGCTTGTTGTAATACATATATAAGGTAATTAACTGCTTGTTGTAATACATATATAAGGTCATTAACAGCTTGTTGTAATACATATATAAGGTAATTAACAGCTTGTTGTAATACATATATAAGGTAATTAACAGCTTGTTGTACTACATATATAAGGTAATTAACAGCTTGTTGTAATACATATATAAGGTAACTAACAGCTTGGTGTAATACATACATAAGGTCATTAACCGCTTGTTGTAATACATATATAAGGAAATTAACAGCTTGTTGTAATACATATATAAGGTAATTAACAGCTTGGTGTAATACATATATAATACATTAATAGTAGTAAGTGTTTTGATGATGTTTGACGTTATAGATTAAGGACCAGAAAGAAACTGTAATAAACTGTAATAACGTGTACAACTGTGTGAACCGCAAACATTGAATAAAAAGTAGAAACTAGACCCAAATCCCTCTAGGGGAGAGAACACCTCTGACACGCCCGTTCTAGGGGAACAAGTCTAGATTCTACACTAAAGACAATATAACGGTTTGGACAGAATAATCATTTTATTGCAACAGGTATCCTCTATATTAATACTCAAGCAGTATTAGTCGACGGACATAGACTGTAAATCGTAACCAAGTTATAGCTTGCGTGAGTCTAGATATAAGAGCATACAAAGTGAAAGTAAAGCAAGAGGTACTCTAAGTCTGATTGATATTATCTAGGATCCTGAAACCAGCCTAACGGCATCACACAAGGCTGATCTCCGAATAAAGGTCAGGATACATAACCAGGCCAGTCCGGCGGGCCTGTGAGTCACCTGTTAGCCGGGTGACATAAGAACTGGAGTGAGACGACTTGTATCACTCCTGACGGGGGTAACGGTCCTATAGTAAAATCCCCTACCATAACAAGGGCGTGTTTGAAAAGTTTTATAGCCCATGTCCCTTCACAGGGGTGGACCACTGATTGAGCAGAGCCCTATCTTATGAAAACACAAATCTCACATTTTAGAAGCTAAAAATCACATTTCATCCCATCACAAATCATTTCATATTCAAACATTTAAATTGAACAACAAATCCATGTGAATCCAATAACTCTGATGTGTAGACTTTCCACTGTAGAGTTTGTCTTCTTATCATTGAAGAGAATGTCTCAGATGACAACCGAACTGACTTCATATTCATTAAGTACCACCGCATATGTTAAATTGGTTGGATTACCAGAATATAGTTAATTTCCCCCCACCTTCTGATGTTCCCAGAATCTCTATGTTAACCAAGGGGTTTGCAAATGTAACCTCAGTAGGGTAGAGAGAGGAAAAAGGGGGGAAGAGGTATTTATGACTGTCATAAACCTATCCCCCAGGCCAATGTCATGACACTGTACAGTGCATTCGGAAAGTATTCAGACCTCTTGACTTTTTCTACATTTTATGTTCCAGCCTTATTCTAAAATTAATTAAACTGTTTTTTTACCCTCATCAAACTACACACACTACTCTATAATGACAAAGTAAAAACGTTTTTTTAGAAATTGTTGCAAATGTATTAAAATAAAAAACTGAAATATCACATTTCCATAAGTATTCAGACCCTTTACTCAGTACTTTGTTGAAGCACCTTTGGCAGCGATTACAGCCTTGAGTGTTCTTGGGTATGACGCTGCAAGTTTGGCACACTTGTATTTGGGGAGTTTCTCCCATTCTTCTCTGCAGATCCTCTCAAGCTCTGTCAGGTTGGATGGGGAGCGTTGCTGCACAGCTATTTTTAGGTCTCTCCAGAGATGTTCGATCGGGTTCCAGTCCAGGCTCTGCCTTGGCCACTCAAGAACATTCAGAGACTTGTCCCAAAGCCACTCCTGCATTGTCTTGGCTAAGTGAACCTTTGCCCCAGTCTGAGGCTCTGAAAGCTATGTAGCAAGTTTTCATCAAGGATCTCTGTACTTTGCTCTGTTCATCTTTCCCTCGATCCTGACTAGTCTCCCAGTCCCTGCCGCTAAAAAACATCCCCACCGCATGATGCTGCCACCACCATGCTTCACTGTAGGGATGGTGCCAGGTTTCCTCCAGACTTGACACTTGGCATTCAGGCCAAAGAGTTCAATCTTGGTTTCATCAGACCAGAGAATCTTGTTTCTCATGGTCTGAGAGTCCTTTAGGTGCCTTTTGGCAAACTCCAAGCAGGCCATCATGTGCCTTTTACTGAGGAGTGGCTTCCATCTGGCCACTCTACCATAAAGGCCTGATTGGTGGAGTGTTGCAGAGATGGTTGTCCTTCTGTAAGGTTCTCCCATCTCCACAAAGTAACTCTAGAACTCTGTCAGAGTGACCATTGGGTTCATGGTCACCTCCCTGAACAAGGCCCTTCTCCCCTGATTGCTCAGTTTGGCCGGGTGGCCAGCTCTAGGAAGAGTCTGGTGGTTCCAAACTTCTTCCATTTTAAGAATGATGGAGGCCACTCTGTTCTTGGGGACCTTCAATGCTGCAGACATTTTTTGGTACCGTTCCCCAGATCTGTGCCTCTACACAATCCTGTCTCGCAGCTCTAAGGACAATTCCTTCAATCTCATGGCCTGGTTTTTGCTCTGACATGCACTGTTAACTGTGGGACCTTATATAGATAGGGGTGTGCCTTTCCAAATCATGTCCAATCAATTGAATTTACCACAGGTGGACTCCAATCAAGTTGTAGAAACATCTCAAGGATGATCAATGACAACAGGATGCACCTGAGCTCAATTTCGAGTCTCATAGCAAAGGGTCTGAATACTTATGTAAATATGACATGTCCGTTTTTAGTTTTTCATAAAATTGTCATTATGGGGTATTGTGTGTAGATTGATGAGGAAAATGTTTTATTTAATCCATTTTAGAATAAGGCTGTAACGTAACAACATGTGTAAAAAGTCAAGAGGTCTGAATACTTTCTGAATGCACTGTACCTGTATATTATTGACACACAAAACAATTTAGGCAACCAGGGATCTTGATCCAGAAGGGGATTGAATGTCTCTGCTGTAACCAAGAGTCTTGATCTTGACATCTAGCCACTTAGCTAGCAAGTTAGCAAACCAAATGCATATCTGTAGCCCTGAGCTGGATATCATTTATTTGACACATCTTAGGTTTTTTAAGGTTATAATCAGTGGTGTAGCACGCACCCCCACAGCCCCCTTGAGGCGGTATTGAAAATCCTACCGTCTGTATTTCAAAATACCCCGGTATACGGTATAAACTGTATATTGCTCAAGCCTACTCCCCACCCCACCGCTCCACATAGGAACATCACAACACCAGGATCAAGCTTCAGGAATATTCAGGGAATTCTGTGGAATGAGCAATGAACTCTGTCTGTCAGTGTGTTCCTCATTCCACTGGGAAGCAGACTGTTTCATTACCTCTTCTGGAATAATCTGACGATATTGTGGCCATTACAATTATTTTCTCAGAGTTTAAAAACTCTGCATTTCTATTCTATTATTTTCTAATACATGTTCTATTCTAATACATGTCATGTTCTATTCTAATACATGTCATGTTCTATTCTAATACATGTCATGTTCTATTCTAATACATGTCATTTTCTATTCTAATACATGTTCTATTCTAATACATGTTCTATTCTAATACATGTCATGTTCTATTCTAATACATGTCATGTTCTATTCTAATACATGTTCTATTCTAATACATGTTCTATTCTAATACATGTCATGTTCTATTCTAATACATGTCATGTTCTATTCTAATACATGTTCTATTCTAATACATGTTCTATTCTAATACATGTCATGTTCTATTCTAATACATGTCATGTTCTATTCTAATACATGTTCTATTCTAATACATGTTCTATTCTAATACATGTCATGTTCTATTCTAATACATGTCATGTTCTATTCTAATACATGTTCTATTCTAATACATGTTCTATTCTAATACATGTTCTATTCTAATACATGTCATGTTCTATTCTAATACATGTTCTATTCTAATACATGTTCTATTCTAATACATGTCATGTTCTATTCTAATACATGTCATGTTCTATTCTAATACATGTCATGTTCTATTCTAATACATGTCATGTTCTATTCTAATACATGTCATGTTCTATTCTAATACATGTCATGTTCTATTCTAATACATGTTCTATTCTAATACATGTTCTATTCTAATACATGTCATGTTCTATTCTAATACATGTCATGTTCTATTCTAATACATGTTCTATTCTAATACATGTTCTATTCTAATACATGTCATGTTCTATTCTAATACATGTCATGTTCTATTCTAATACATGTTCTATTCTAATACATGTTCTATTCTAATACATGTCATGTTCTATTCTAATACATGTTCTATTCTAATACATGTTCTATTCTAATACATGTCATGTTCTATTCTAATACATGTCATGTTCTATTCTAATACATGTCATGTTCTATTCTAATACATGTCATGTTCTATTCTAATACATGTCATGTTCTATTCTAATACATGTCATGTTCTATTCTAATACATGTCATGTTCTATTCTAATACATGTCATGTTCTATTCTAATACATGTCATGTTCTATTCTAATACATGTCATGTTCTATTCTAATACATGACATTTTCTATTCTAATACATGTTATTTTCTATTCTATTCTATACAGGCTCCCTCCAGTGAGTTGGAAAGACATGAAGCTGAGAAGTGAAAGTGTTCGTCTGTTATTACTTTGGATCCTAGTACTGGAACATAAAAATTCCTTCAAATCAGCTTCAAATTCCTTTATTCAGCTGAATATTTATTCTCATTTGCCTTTTTTAATGGATTCTTGCTGAACAGATAAGGACAGGGGAGAGGAAGAGAGAAAGATAGATAAAGAGAGGGAACAGATGAATGAATAAGAAACAAACATTTTAAGAGAATGAGTGTGTCTTGTTCAAGAGAGCGAGAGAGAGAGAGAGAGCAGAAGAGACAGTCCCCTGGTTGCGTGTGGGACATTCAGAATAGCTAACAGACTGGGGGCATCAGCAGATGGTAGGTGGGGACATGACAGATGTTATACACACACACCTCCTGAGTTGTGGATGATAACTGTCCCTCCAGTGTAGTCACTCTCTCAAGAGCCACCCGGAGCCTGTCACGCACCTGTAAGACACAACCACAGTGTTAGTTTGGGTTGGAATAAAAGCCTGGTTGCAGTGAGATAAAGGAACAAACACACCTTCTCATCCAGGGCTTTGTGGTGTTCAAACAGGGACTTGAGGGCCTTGAGGACCTCCACCTCGCTGGAGACCCCAGAGGGGGGAGGAGCCTGCCTCTTCACCACCGTCATCCTCAGACTGCGCTCGTGACGAGACACCAGACACTCCAGGTGCTCCAAGAGAAGCTAGGACAGAGACATACACAAGTTATACACACAGGTTATACACACAGGTTATACACAGGTCATACACACAGGTTATACACATATTATGCACACATGTTATCAACATATTATACACAGCTTATCACTTATCTCCCTCACTAGCTTTAAGCACCAACTGTCAGAGCAGCTCACAGATTACTGCACCTGTACATAGCCCACCTATAATTTAGCCCAAACAACTACCTCTTTCCCAACTGTATTTAATTAATTTATTTATTTTGCTCCTTTGCACCCCATTATTTTTATTTCTACTTTGCACATTCTTCCATTGCAAAACTACCATTCCAGTGTTTTACTTGCTATATTGTATTTACTTCGCCACCATGGCCTTTTTTGCCTTTACCTCCCTTCTCACCTCATTTGCTCACATTGTATATAGGCTTGTTTATACTGTATTATTGACTTAATGTTTGTTTTACTCCATGTGTAACTCTGTCGTTGTATCTGTCGAACTGCTTTGCTTTCTCTTGGCCAGGTCGCAATTGTAAATGTAAATTGTAAATGAGAACTTGTTCTCAACTTGCCTACCTGGTTAAATAAAGGTGAAATAAATAAATAAAAGGTTATACACACAGGTTATACACACATATTATACACAGGTTATACACATATTATATACATATTATACACAGGTTATACACACATATTATACACACATATTATACACAGGTTATACACACATATTATACACACATATTATACACAGGTTATACACACACGTTATACACACATATTATACACAAGTTATACACACATATTATACACAGGTTATACACACAGGTTATACACACATGTTATACACAAGTTATACACACATATTATACACAGGTTATTCACACATACACACATGTTATACACACATATTATACACAGGTTATACACACATGTTATACACAAGCATTTCACTACACTTGCATTAACATCTGCTAACCATGTGTATGTGACAAATACAATTTGATTTAAACACACGTTATACACACATGTTATACACACATGTGTGACGACCCTCCCACTCTGTCTGCCGTATTCTCTCTCTGTTATTTCCTTATTAGGATGCTGGTGGGCGGAGTTGGGAGGGTCGTCAGCTACATGGGAAACACCTGGGCCCGGTGTCTCCCAGGATAAATACACCACTTCCCCATTCATGGAGGAGACTCTCTCCATGCAGACACCTTTATGGATTTTGTTGTGTTTCTTGGTGGTTTTTGAGTTGTTTGCGACAACATCTTTCAACACCCTGCATTATCACATTCATGCATAACACTCACTTACACTACTGATT
>NC_056430.1:29723373-29743373 GCF_018296145.1 Oncorhynchus tshawytscha | reverse complement strand
GGTGATGCAACTGGTCAGGTTGCTCTCGATGGTGCAGCTGTAGAACCTTTTGACGATCTGGGGACCCATGCCAAATCTTTTCAGTGTCCTGAGGGGGAAAAGGTTTTGTTGTGCCCTTATCACGACTGTCTTGGTGTGTATGGATCATAATAATTATTTGGTGATGTGGACACCAAGGAACTTGAAACTCTCGACCCGCTCCACTACAGCCCCATTGATGTTAATGGGGGCCTGTTCGGCCCTCCTTTTCCTGTAGTCCATGATCAGCTCCTTTGTCTTGCTCACATTGATGGTGTTGGAGTCGTGTTTGGTACCGCAGTCTTGGGTGAACAGGGAATACAGAAGGGGACTAAGAACACACCACTGAGGGGCCCCAGTGTTGAGGATCAGCGTGGCAGACATGTTGTTACCTATCCTGACCACCTGGGGGCGGCCCGTCAGGAAGTCCAGGATCCAGTTGCAGAGGGAGGTGTTTCGTCCCAGAGTCCTTAGCTTATTGATGAGCGTTGAGGGCACTTTGGTGTTGAACGCTGAGCTGGAGTCAATGAACAGCATTCTCACATAGGCGTTCCTTTTGCCCAGGTGGGAAAGGGCAGTGTGGAGTGTGATTGAGATTGCATCATCTGTGGATCTGTTGGGGCAGTATGTGAATTGGAATGGGTCTAGGGTGTCCGGGAGGATGCTGTTGATGTGAGCCATGACCAGCCTTTCAAAGCACTTCATGGCTACCGACGTGAGTGCCACGGGGTGGTAATCATTTAGGCAGGTTACCTTCGCTTCCTTGTGCACAGGGACTATGGTGGTCTGCTTGAAACATGTAGGTATTACAGACTGGGTCAGGGAGAGGTTGAATATGTCAGTGAAGACACTTGCCAGTTGGTCCATGCATGCTTAGAGTACACGTCCTGGTAATCCGTCTGGCCCAGCGGCTTTGTGAATGTTGACCTGTTTAAAGGTGTTGCTACGGACAGCGTATCTGATGGAGTTTATATTTTATGTAGTTGACAACATTTTTCCTTTTCTTCTTCATTCAAGTTACAAAGAAGCTATTTTATTTTTCCACAGTGGCTTCATGACTAAACCCTAACATATTTTAACCAACATTCATATCCTATCTCAATCTATCAGAGAGATGGAGTTGACCGTTTATGGTTGTGACTACGGTGATTTCAATATTGCTGGTTTAAATCAAAAGTAGAGAACTTTACAGACCATGACTGGTCTTGTTGCACTACATGTAATGAGGATATTTCTCTTCCACTTCGACAGAGTATTTTGTGTAGATAGTTGAAAGAAAATGACATTTAAATCAGTGTTAATCCCACTGTGTAACACTGTAAGATCCATTTTCACTTAACACTGGAAAGGGGCCTTTCAGATCATAGAACCAACGTGGAAAAAGCAGATATTTCTCCATATAAAATTCTCAAAAATGTAAATGTTAAGCTCAAGTAATGCAAACAATTAATAAATGTAAAGTATAAAAATTAAGTTACCCTGCCAGACAAGGATAGTCCCTGAGTTCTAAGCAATGGTGTAGCACACTGTCCCTACAGCTCAGAGTGAAAGACCTTCAGGTTTTCTATCAAGTGTGTGAGTATGTGTGTACTGCAGAAATAGAATAGGCACACTCTTGTATTATATATAAGTATTCTTTCTTTACTTCCGGCGCCGACAGAGATGGCCGCCTCGCTTCGCGTTCCTAGGAAACTATGCAGTTTTGTGTTTTTTTACGTGTTATTTCTTACACTAGTACCCCAGGTCATCTTAGGTTTCATTACATACAGTCGAGAAGAACTACTGAATATAAGATCAGCGTCGACTCACCATCAGTACGACCAAGAATATGTTTTTCGTGACGCGGATCCTGTGTTCTGCCTTACAAGTATATGTAAGTGTGTGTGTTAGGTTCCTCATGGCATGTTCAACAGTTTTAGTCTACAGCATACACATTTAAATGAAGCCAAACCTGAGACACACAAGTGACACAACCCTCTTTGCAACATCCCAACACTCCAGCTGGTATGTCCGTTTGACTGTGTGTGTGTGTGTGTGTACAGTATGTGTTTTGCGTGTGTTCTCCTCCAGTCTCTGTTATAGATAGGATAAGATAATTGGCTAATCTTGATACAAGCTAATATTGTTGTAAAATAGTTGGAAACCTGTGTGTGTGTGTGTGTGTGTGTGTGTGTGTGTGTGTGTGTGTGTGTGTGTGTGTGTGTGTGTGTGTGATACACGCACAAACACACTCAAGCACACATACTCTCTCGCTCTATCTATGGCTGAGTGACACTTAGAAACGAGCAGAGAATAAAGGGATTAAGGAAGGATGACAGGAGGAGAGAAACAGACTGAACGATTGCTTCCTTAGGGAGAGTCACATATCAGGGCTGAGAAACTCCACCACTGCAGACATAGAGAGAGAGGAAGTTGATGATGAGAGAGAGGAAGTTGATGATGAGAGGGAGAGAGAGAGAGAATGACATTTGTAATGTCTTTATTGTTTTGAAACTTCTGTATGTGTAATGTTTACTGTTAATTTTTGTTTATTTCACTTTATATATTTCACTTTATATATTATCTACCTCACTTGCTTTGGCAATGTTAACACATGTTTCCCATGCCAATAAAACCCATTGAATTGAATTTAAATTGAGAGAGATAAAGTTGATGATGACAGAGAGAGAGGGAGAGAGAGAGAGAGAGAGAGAGGAAGTTGATGATGACAGAGAGAGAGAGAGGAAGTTGATGATGCCATAGAGAGAGGGAGAGAGAGAGAGAGGAAGTTGATGATGACAGAGAGAGAGAGATAGAGCTGTTAGTGGCCAGGGCTCCATGAAGAACCCTCCACTGGAGTTCCCCTGACCTCTTTGGTACTGGGGGTTTGTAGAGACCCCTCCACCTAAAACCCACCATACTCTCCGCCCCACATACCCCCTGCCACTGATGTGCCTCCTGTTAGGCTCCTAATGTTCCTAACCTTAACGCAGAGATTGTAGAGGGCTTTACCTCCCACCCCTTCAAACTCCCCCAGGCTCGGAGTGTTAAAATCTAAGTCCTCCAGACCCCCTTGCCAGTCTCCAGTCTCTGCCGTCACCTGCTGCCAACACTTGCCTCTGCAGGGTGGGCGACTGAACCCGATCACAAAGGGATGGCTGGGTTGTGGAAGATAGGCCATAGCCCAGACTCATAGCCCAGACTCATAGCCCAGACTCATAGTCCAGACTCATAGTCCAGACTCATAGCCCAGACTCATAGCCCAGACTCATAGCCCAGACTCATAGTCCAGACTCATAGCCCAGACTCATAGCCCAGACTCATAGCCCAGGCTCATAGCCCAGGCTCATAGCCCAGACTCATAGCCCAGGCTCATAGCCCAGACTCATAGCCCAGGCTCATAGCCCAGGCTCATAGCCCAGGCTCCACACACCCTTCTCGTATGGGCCTTAGCAGCTGCCAGGCCCTCAGCATTGCAGAATAAAAATCTGAGAGACCTGCTGTACTCTCCAGCTGCCGGTCCAACCCTAATCCACCAGCTCTCCTCAGCAGCGCGCATGCTGGCCCCCTCAGCCAACATCAGCATGGTACAGCAGTCTCTGCACCGCCTTAAGTAGGAAAGCAGCCATCCTGCTCTCCAGTTCCACCAGGCCCTGTCCTCCTTCATGAACGGTCATGTACAACACTGCTGCCTTCAGCCAGTGATGGTCCGACCAGAAGAAGTCCACCAGCTTGCGTTGCAGGTCTGCGAGCAGACCGGCAGGGGGGTTGAGGACAGCCGGTTTATGCCACAGGGAAGATGCTACCAGGTTGTTAATTATCAGCACCCTCCCTCTATATGACACTTGGGACAGGAGCCAACTCCACCTGGTCAATCTTGACACCACTGCCTGTGACAGCCCCTCCCAGTTCTTCCTGACCCACTTCTCCGAGCCCAGGTACACCAACACTTTAAGCCCTTCACAACCCCACTTCAAACCCCCCAGAAGCAGAGGAGGAGCCCTATCCCCCCATGCCCCACATAACAGAGCTTTGCTCTTGCCCCAGTTTACCTTAGCTGATGAAGCTCCCTCGTACACCTTCAGACTGGTGGGCGCCTGCATATCCTGATCATCCCTGACCATCACAGAAACATCTGCATATACTGACACTGCTATGCCTGTCACCACATCCATTCCTGTCCAGCACACTCCCTGCAGTCTCCTGCGTAGCAGTCCTAAAAAAGGCTCAATGACTACTGTATAACTTCCCACCCAGACTGGCCTACTGAGCCCCCCTCCCACCTTGACCATCCATGACGCCCCAGCATCCAACAGCTTCACACAGGTCACAAAACTCTTCCCAAACCCAAACACAGACATCACATTAAACAGATACTCATGGTCCACTCTATCAAAAGCCTTCTCTTGATCTAAAGAGACCAGTCCAAAGTTCACATTAGAACGTCTCGACATGTCCAACATGTCCCTAATTAAGAACAAGTTGTCCGTGAATGAGCGTCCCGGTACACGACCGGGGGACATCTGTGTTACGGACTCTGCCAGTTCATGGGACAACAGAGGAATGTCCATTTCATCCCTCTGTGCCAGAGAGAGCTTAGGGAGTCATGCGAACAAGACTTGAGCACACAGGATCACACACCTCTGCCCTATACAACTCAGTATAAAACTCCACAGTCCGCTCCCACATCTCCCCCACCACAGAGGTCACCCGCCCACCAGACAGACGTAGACAATGCATACCCTTGGCTTCACCGCTCTGTCTTTCCAAACCAAAGAAGGAGGAGCAGGGAGCATCCATCCCCTTGAGCATAAAGAACCTAGCTCTTACAAGTGCTCCCTTTGCTTTAACCTGGAAAAAACTGCCCAGGTCCCAACGTAATTCGGCTAAATTAGCCTGGAGGCCTACATCTCTACCTCTATCTCACTAATATAACGCTCTAGTTCCTCCAATACTCTCCTAGCCTCTGAGGATGAGAGAGCTGTGTACTGTCGACAGAAAAGCCAAATTTGGACTTTCCCCACATCCCACCATTGACTCAGAGACTCATACTCCTCTCTTCGCTGCCCCCACCTTTCCCAAAAGGTTTGGAAACCTGAGCAAAAAGTGGCATCTTGTAAGAGCTTTACATTGAACTTCCAATAAGATGCCTGCCGGGGCCCGGGGGAAATAGACAGCCGAGGTTATGTGATGATCTGAAAAACCTACCGGGAGAATGGTAGCGCCCAGCAGCCTATTACTCTGATTCCTGGACATGTAAAACCGATCGAGTCGGGCTGCACTCAGCCTAGTCCCAAAGACATTCACCCATGTATACTATCTTGTGTTGGGATATCTAGTTCTCCAAACATCCACTATGTCAAACTGATTAATGATGTCCATTAACACTTCCACTGACACTGAATGTGGCTCTTCCCCATTTCTGTCTTTTGTAAAATCCATTGTACAGTTCCAGTCCCCTCCGACCACCAGCGTCTCCCCAGGCGCTACCTGTGAGAGTTCCTGTCCCCTCCGACCACCAGCGTCTCCTCAGGCGCTACCTGTGAGAGTTCCAGTCCCCTCCGACCACCAGCGTCTCCTCAGGCGCTACCTGTGAGAGTTCCAGTCCCCTCCGACCACCAGCGTCTCCCCAGGCGCTACCTGTGAGAGTTCCAGTCCCCTCCGACCACCAGCGTCTCCTCAGGCGCTACCTGTGAGAGTTCCAGTCCCCTCCGACCACCAGCGTCTCCTCAGGCGCTACCTGTGAAAGTTCCAGTCCCCTCCGACCACCAGCGTCTCCTCAGGCGCTACCTGTGAGAGTTCCAGTCCCCTCCGACCACCAGCGTCTCCTCAGGCGCTACCTGTGAGAGTTCCAGTCCCCTCCGACCACCAGCGTCTCCCCAGGCGCTACCTGTGAGAGTTCCAGTCCCCTCCGACCACCAGCGTCTCCTCAGGCGCTACCTGTGAGAGTTCCTGTCCCCTCCGACCACCAGCGTCTCCTCAGGTGCTACCTGTGAGAGTTCCTGTCTAAGACTCCCAAATCCTAAATTTTATCAGCATATCGATTGCGCAACCAGGGGTGGAAAGACCCTGGATCATTGTTACTCTAACTTCCGCGACGCATATAAGGCCCTGCCCCGCCCCCCTTTCGGAAAAGCTGACCATGACTCCATTTTGTTGATCCCTGCCTACAGACAGAAACTAAAACAAGAAGCTCCCACGCTGAGGTCTGTCCAACGCTGGTCCGACCAAGCTGACTCCACACTCCAAGACTGCTTCCATCATGTGGACGTCGGTGTGCGAGTTCATTAGAACGTGCGTTGAAGATGTCGTTCCCATAGCAACGATTAAAACATTCCCTACCCAGAAACCGTGGATTGATGGCAGCATTCGTGTGAAACTGAAGGCACGAACCACTGCTTTTAAATCAGGGCAAGGTGTCTGGTAACATGACTGAATACAAACAGTGCAGCTATTCCCTCCGCAAGGCTATCAAACAAGCTAAGCGCCAGTACAGAGACAAAGTAGAATCTCAATTCAACGGCTCAGACACAAGAGGCATGTGGCAGGGTCTACAGTCAATCACGGACTACAGGAAGAAACCCAGCCCAGTCACGGACCAGGATGTCTTGCTCCCAGGCAGACCAAATAACCTTTTTGCCCGCTTTGAGGACAATACAGTGCCACTGACACGGCCTGCAACGAAAACATGCGGTCTCTCCTTCACTGCAGCCGAAGTGAGTAAGACATTTAAACGTGTTAACCCTCGCAAGGCTGCAGGCCCAGACGGCATCCCCAGCCGCGCCCTCAGAGCATGCGCAGACCAGCTGGCCGGTGTGTTTACGGACATATTCAATCAATCCCTATACCAGTCTGCTGTTCCCACATGCTTCAAGAGGGCCACCATTGTTCCTGTTCCCAAGAAAGCTAAGGTAACTGAGCTAAACGACTACCGCCCGTAGCACTCACATCCGTCATCATGAAGTGCTTTGAGAGACTAGTCAAGGACCATATCACCTCCACCCTACCTGACACCCTAGACCCACTCCAATTTGCTTACCGCCCAAATAGGTCCACAGACGATGCAATCTCAACCACACTGCACACTGCCCTAACCCATCTGGACAAGAGGAATACCTATGTGAGAATGCTGTTCATCGACTACAGCTCGGCATTCAACACCATAGTACCCTCCAAGCTCGTCATCAAGCTCGAGACCCTGGGTCTCGACCCCGCCCTGTGCAACTGGGTACTGGACTTCCTGACGGGCCGCCCCCAGGTGGTGAGGGTAGGCAACAACATCTCCTCCCCGCTGATCCTCAACACTGGGGCCCCACAAGGGTGCGTTCTGATCCCTCTCCTGTACTCCCTGTTCACCCACGACTGCGTGGCCATGCACGCCTCCAACTCAATCATCAAGTTTGCGGACGACACAACAGTGGTAGGCTTGATTACCAACAACGACGAGACGGCCTACAGGGAGGAGGTGAGGGCCCTCGGAGTGTGGTGTCAGGAAAATAACCTCGCACTCAACGTCAACAAAACTAAGGAGATGATTGTGGACTTCAGGAAACAGCAGAGGGAACACCCCCCCATCCACATCGATGGAACAGTAGTGGAGAGGGTAGCAAGATTTAAGTTCCTCGGCATACACATCACAGACAAACTGAATTGGTCCACTCACACAGACAGCATCGTGAGGAAGGTGCAGCAGCGCCTCTTCAACCTCAGGAGGCTGAAGAAATTTGGCTTGTCACCAAAAGCACTCACAAACTTCTACAGATGCACAATCGAGAGCATCCTGGCGGGCTGTACCACCGCCTGGTATGGCAACTGCACCGCCCTCAACCGTAAGGCTCTCCAGAGGGTAGTGAGGTCTGCACAACGCATCACCGGGGGCAAACTACCTGCCCTCCAGGACACCTACATCACCCGATGCTACAGGAAGGCCATAAAGATCATCAAGGACATCAACCACCCGAGCCACTGCCTGTTCACCCCGCTGTCATCCAGAAGGCGAGGTCAGTACAGGTGCATCAAAGCTGGGACCGAGAGAGTGAAAAACAGCTTCTATCTCAAGGCCATCAGACTGTTAAACAGCCACCACTAACATTGAGTGGCTACTGCCAACACACTGTCAATGACACTGACTCTACTCCAGCCACTTTAATAATGGGAATTGATGGGAAATGATGTAAATATATCACTAGCCACTTTAAACAATGCTACCTTATATAATGTTACTTACCCTACATTATTCATCTCATATGCATACGTAGATACATAGGACTGCATCCTTATGTAATACATGTATCACTAGCCACTTTAACTATGCCACTTGGTTTACATACTCATCTCATATGTATATACTGTACTCGATATCATCTACTGTATCTTGCCTATGCTGCTCTGTACCATCACTCATTCATATATCCTTATGTACATATTCTTTATCCCCTTACACTGTGTATAAGACAGTAGTTTTTTGGAATTTTTAGTTAGATTACTTGTTCGTTATTACTGCATTGTCGGAACTAGAAGCACAAGCATTTCGCTACACTCGCATTAACATCTGCTAACCATGTGTATGTGACAAATAAAATTTGATTTGATTTGAGAACCCCTCTTTCTCTCCCTGTGTTAGGCGCATGCACATTTATAAAGACAAAACCCATGTTGTTAATCTCTGCTTTAACAACAAGCAGCCTCCCTTTACACACCTCCTTTGAGGAGCAACGTTTTACAGACAGCCCCGGTGCAAAGACTGCCACTCCTGCACTAACATGTGTCCCATGGATCAACACACAGACAGCCCCGGTGCAAAGACTGCCACTCCTGCACTAACATGTGTCCCATGGATCAACACACAGACAGCCCCGGTGCAAAGACTGCCACTCCTGCACTAACATGTGTCCCATGGATCAACACACAGACAGCCCCGGTGCAAAGACTGCCACTCCTGCACTAACATTTGTCCCATGGCTCAACACACAGACAGCCCCGGTGCAAAGACTGCCACCCCTGCACTAACATTTGTCACATGGCTCAACACACTTGCCCCTTTCCACCAGAGCCCCCAATCGACTTCATTCACCACATCACTATGCGTCTCCTGCAGAAACAACACCTGTATTTTTTTTTGTTTTACATATTCACCCAACACACCCCTTTCCCGCATCTCTGGCACCATTTATAATGAGCGAGCCTACCCGAAGAGTCTCCATAAGAAGTGGGAGAAAAACCAGCAGAGAACGAGACCAATAGCAAAGTTCAAAAAGCCCCAGTATCAGAAAGAAAATATACATCTTAACAGCGTCTGAAGGTAAACCTTTACACACTGTTGTGACCCACTTCCTCAACCTAAACCGTTTCCTGGGTGAGAGGACACCATGCCCCTCATTTTTCATAGCATGTTGTACTGATCTTACAAACTTTCTAGGATCAGAAAAAAAGCCTCAAGATTAACCTTTTTCCCCTTAGTCTCATTCAGGAACCTTGTCAATTCTCTCAACGTGTACTTAGACCCCTCTGCTTGACTGGCTGTCAGCTCCAGGCCCATTGAAGAGGAGTCTGAAAAAAATAACTCCTCATCCTCTTCCTCAGACTCACTTTACTCCTCATCTCTATCTCCCACCCTGACCACCTGCCCTTTCTCTCTGGTCAGGGCATCACCCACAGCAACAGGAGAAGTGATGCCTTTGTCCACACCCTTTTTCCTTTTCCGCTTGACACCCTCTTCCTCCCCCCTAATCTCTTACACTTCCCCACTATACTCTCCTCATCCACTAGAATAACCTGACTAGACCCAGCATCATCTACACCACCCTCCATAGCATGACTAGACCCAGCCTCATCTACACCACCATCCATAGCATGACTAGACCCAGCATCATCTACACCACCCTCCATAGCATGACTAGACCCAGCATCATCTACACCACCCTCCATAGCATGATTAGACCCAGCATCATCTACACCACCCTCCATAGCATGACTAGGCCCAGCATCATCTACACCACCCTCCATAGCATGACTAGGCCCAGAATCATCTACACCACCCTCCATAGCATAACTAGGCCCAGCCTCAGCTATCCCACCATATCTAGCCTGACTAGACATAGCCTCATCTACACCACCATCTCTAGCCTGACTAGGCCCAGCCTCATTTACACCACCTTCCCTGGCATGACTAGGCTCAGCCTCATCTACACCACCTTCCCTGGCATGACTAGGCCCAGCTTCTGCTGTCTGCATCTCCTTACCCCCTGCACTTTGACCTTGATTTCCCCCACTGGCGCTTGTACCCTCACCTTGTCTACAGGCTTTATGTGGGCACGCAAAGCTCTTATGCCCCAAATCCCCACCGTAGACTATCTGTGATGGCAAAACCTGCATAGAGCCCCTCCCCGTGCCTCACTTTAAAATACACATTTAGTTGTTGCTCATTGTTGTTCAGAAACATAAACATTTGCCTCTGGAACAAAACAATGTGCTTAACGGCATCTGCCTGAAAACCTGCCGACACAAAAACCACTAGCAAACTTACCAAAACGACTCAGCTCTTTCCTGATTTGGTCATCCGTAATAAACGGATGACAAATTTGCAACTACCACTCTTGTCGGAGGGGTAGAGAGAGGTGAAATTGACACCAACACATCCCTTACAAATATTCTGCTAGTAATTAGCCTACCAACCAAATTAGCCCTTTTCATGAACACAACCACAGCTTTGTTCATTCTAGAAGCAGAATGTATAAATTCAGCTCCAACCTGTTCACCGACCGCGAGCAGAACCTCTTCCACCTTAACTCCGTTCTCAGGAACACACCTGAATCCATGCCGTACCGACAGCGTTTCCTCCACGCTAAGCTGAGAAGCCATCGCGCACACCACACCTTCCAACCCCCAGGAAAGTTACTCTATCCTCTTCCACCCTAACTTTGAAAAAACTGTGGATACCGCTAAAACAAATATTGCATTTGCCCTCCACCATAGAAAATAACATGTAAAGAAAATAGTCAAGAAAGTTAGTTAGAATAGAGCCCTCCACACCAAACACTCAAACTCCAAAAAACTCCCAGCATGCACTGCAAGAGAGGGAGCGAGAGAGAGAGAGAGAAAGGTGATGATGATGAATCAGAAACAGATGTATTTAATCCAGCATCCTGATATGCAAAGTCTTTGTGAATGACAGGCATGACATGGCTCCTGGTCTGCAAGGATCTTAGAAAAAATCTTACAGGCCAAACACAATCACTGGCGAGCCGTTTTTAAGAAACGGCACGCACATTGAATATTTAGTGACCCCAACCAACACTACCAAAAGGATTCTAGGGCCCTACAATTCCTGCGTTGCGGAAAACACTGACTGAATCATGGAATTTGGCAATAAAAATGGAATCAACTGTAAAACGTGGAATATTGCAGAATTTTCCATAATTTGGCAAAAAATGTATTTATTTTTTAAATCAAAAGTAGGCCTAATTATTGTAAAATTACAGACGAGTAGGCCTAAAGAAATTATTCCGTTTTCGATTGGAGTGTTTTGAGAGGGGGAGGGGGGAGTTGTGCGTGGGGCCCTTACGTCACCTCACAACTTGGCTGTCACATTGTGACAGCCAAGTCGTCAAAAAAAACTAAACAAATCGACCCTTACCCCTAAATTCAGAGCAGAGCAATACCCAAAGGACTATTATGAGTCAGGCGATAAGCTGTTTTGCTGTACTCTGTCAACATACTATTGATTGAACCCGTAAAAATGTTTGATGACTACTTAGTCTAAAGCCCATGTGAAGCACAAGGAAAAACAAGACTGAGTGATACCCTCCATATGCAATATTCCAGTCAAGGAAAAAGTAACATACCTTGGGATTACCATATCTAAGGATCAACAGGAACAGGAACAGGAAGAAAAAAAAGAAGTTGAACCATTGGTTCCAGAGGAAAATTATCCTTGAAAGGTTGAGTATTGCTTTCTAAAGCTGAAGGTATCTCCAGACTTATGCAGCCCAGTCCCTACATGCAGCCCAGTCCCTACATGCAGCCCAGTCCCTACATGCAGCCCAGTCCCTACATGCAGCCCAGTCCCTACATGCAGCCCAGTCCCTACATGAAGCCCAGTCCCTACATGAAGCCCAGTCCCTACATGCAGCCCAGTCCCTACATGCAGCCCAGTCCCTACATGTAGCCCAGTCCCTACATGCAGCCCAGTCCCTACATGTAGCCCAGTCCCTACATGTAGCCCAGTCCCTACATGTAGCCCAGTCCCTACATACAGCCCAGTCCCTACATCTTGACAACAAAACAGGTACAGCGGTTGACCAGGTGCTTTTCAACCTCGTCTGGAATGATCTTTCACATTACATTAGGAAATCTGTCGTTATGAACTCATATGAGTATGGTGGTCTCAATGTTTCAGATTTTCCTATTTTGAATAATAATTTTAAGATAAATTGGGCAAAACATTTCTTAAAGAATCTAACTTCAATTTGGAATCTCATCCCTCATGATATCTTCTCCCATTTGAGGCCTCAATTGTATGTTACTTTGTAACTACAACATTGATAAGATTCCTGCAAAATATTAAAAGTATTCTTAGTGTGGTCATTAATCGAGTTGAAGTCTGAAGTTTACATACACCTTAGCGAAATACAGTTAAACTCAGTTTTTCACAATTCCTGAAAATTTCCACAATTTAATCCTAGTAGAAAATCCCTGTTTTAGGTCAGTTAGGATCACCACTTTATTTTAAGAATGTGGAATGTCAGAATAATAGTAGAGAGAATTATTTATTTCAGCTTTTATTTCTTTCATCACATTCCCAGTGGGTCAGAAGTTAACATACACTCAATTAGTATTTGGTAGCATTGCCTTTAAATTGTTTAATTTAGGTCAAAGGTTTCGGATATCCTTCCACAAGCTTCCCACAATAGGTTGGGTGAATTTTGGCCCATTCCTCCTGACAGAGCTGGTGTAACTGAGTCAGGTTTGTGACTGCCTGGTATAGCTGGTTTGAGACAGGTTTG
Organism: Oncorhynchus tshawytscha; assembly: GCF_018296145.1. NCBI lineage: Eukaryota > Metazoa > Chordata > Actinopteri > Salmoniformes > Salmonidae > Oncorhynchus > Oncorhynchus tshawytscha. The sequence continues at coordinate 29,730,372 of NC_056430.1, read as the reverse complement.
TAGGCCTCCTTGCTCGCACACGCTTTTTCAGTTCTGCCCTTACATTTTCTATAGGATTGAAGTCAGGGCTTTGTGATGCCCACTCCAATACCTTGACTTTGCTGTCCTTAAGCCATTTTTTCCATAACTTTGGAAGTATGCTTGGGGTCATTGTCCATTTGGAAGACCCATTTGCGACCCAGCTTTAACTTCATGACTGAGGTCTTGAGATGTTGCTTCAATATATCCACATAATTTTCCTCCTCATGATGACATCTATTTTGTGAAGTGCACCAGTCCCTCCTGCAGCAAAGGACCCCCACAACATGATGCTGTCACCCCCGTGCTTCACGGTTGGGATGGTGTTCTTCGACTTGCAAGCCTCCCCCTTTTTCCTCCAAACATAACAGTGGTCATTATGGCCAAAAAGTTATATTTATGTTTCATCAGACCAGAGGACATTTCTCCAAAAAGTACGATATTTTCCCCATGTGCAGTTGCAAACCGTAGTCTGGCTTTTTTTAATGGCAGTTTTGGAGCAGTGGCTTTTACCTTGCTGAGCGGCCTTTCAGGTTGTGTCGATATAGGACTCGCTTTACTGTGGATATAGATACTTATGTACCGGTTTCCACCAGCATCTTCACAAGGTCCTTTGGTGTTGTTCTGGGATTGATTTGCACTTTTCACACCAAGGTACGTTCATCTCTAGGAGACAGAATGCTTCTCCTTCCTGAGTGGTATGACGGCTGCGTGGTCCCATGGTGTTTATACTTGCGTACTATTGTTTGTACAGATCATCATGGTACATTCAGGTGTTTGGAAATTGCTCCCAAGGATGAACCAGATGGGTGGAGGTCTACAATTATTTTCTGAGGTCTTGGCTGATTTCTTTTGATTTTCCTCATGATCTCAAGCAAAGAGGCACTGAGTTTGAAGGTAGGCTTTGAAATACATCCACAGGTACACCTCCAATTGACTCAAATGATGTCAATTAGCCTATTAGAAGGTAAAGCCATGACATCATTTTCTGGAATCTTCCAAGCTGTTTAAAGGCACAGTCAATTTAGTGTATGTAAACTTCTGACCCACTAGAATTGTGATACAGTGAATTATAAGTGAAATAATCTGTCTGCAAACAATTGTTGGAAAAATGACTTGTGTCATGCACAAAGTAGATGTCCTAACCGACTTGCCAAAACTATAGTTTGTTAACAAGTAATTTGTGGAGTGGTTGAAAAAAAGAGTTTTAATGACTTTTAATAAATGATGAGGAATTTTTTTATCTCATTACAATATCCCTGTAACACCTAGAGAGTTCTACATAGTCTTTGATGCTATTCCATCTGGAGCGCTCATGTTATTTAGAGGTGTAGCCAGACCTCACCTTGACCTACCCTCCTTAATCCAGTTGACTCTCCAATAGGAACAATATGTTTCTCCTTGCGCCATCAGACCAACATATCTATACGTGCTTTATTTCAAAGGGATATTGTATCCATTCCTTATGTCACAACTTACTGGAACACATTGGTCACTAATATCTGTTGGAGAAAAAGTCTGGTTATTTCCACACAAATACCTGCTAGTTAACAAGATCTCTTTCAGAATGATCTTTGAGTATTACCCTGTGAATCATTACCTGAAGAAGCTTAAAAACGACATTCACATTGACTGTACTTTTTGTGTTGAGCATCCAGAAACAGTATTGCATTTATGTAAAAAATAATGGAAAGTTATTCACAGTTTTAGAATTGTTAATATTCTTGATGACTTTTGTTTATTATGGGAGAATGTACTGCTCGGTTTCCTTAAACATAATAAGGATAAAGAAAAACAATTATACCTCATTAATTTAATTGTGCTAATGGAAAAATGTCATATTCATAAATGTAAATTCACTAATAAAAAAACATTATTCCGTGTTTTTTATAAGGAATTCAGAAAGTACATTAACTTCTTGGATATAGGGGGCGCTCTTTTAATTTATAGATAAAAAACGTGCCCGTTTTAAGCGCAATATTTTGTCACGAAAAGATGCTCAACTATGCATATAATTGGCAGCTTTGGAAAGAAAACACTCTAAGGTTTCCAAAACTGCAAAGATATTATCTGTGAGGGTCACAGAACTCATGCTACAGGCGAAACCAAGATGAAACCTCAAACAGGAAATCAGCAGAATTTCTGAGGCTCTGTTTTCCATTGTCTCCTTATATGGCTGTGAGTGCGCCGGGAATGAGCCTGCCCTTTCTATTCTTTCTCCAAGGTGTCTGCAGCATTGTGACGTATTTGTAGGCATATCATTGGAAGATTGGCCATAAGAGACTACATTTACCACGGGTCCGCCCGGTGTCCTTTGTGTAAATTGGTGCGTAATCTTCAGCCGCAGGCATTTTCTCCTGGGATTCAGAGGGGAAAGCACACTTCCACGAACGATATATCATCGAAGAGATATGTGAAAAACACCTTGAGGATTGGTTCTAAACAACGTTTGCCATGTTTCAGTCGATACTATGGAGTTAATTTGGAAAAAAGTTTGGCGTTTTGAAGACTGAATTTTCGTTTTTTTTTGGTAGCCAAACGTGACGCACCAAACGGAGCAATTTCTCCTAAACAAATAATCTTTCAGGAAAAACGGAGTATTTGCTATCTAACTGAGAGTCTCCTCATTGAAAACATCTGAAGTTCTTCAAAGGTAATGATTTTATTTGAATGATTTTCTGGTTTTTGTGAAAATGTTGTCTGCTGATGCTAACGCTAAATGCTACGCTAGCCGCGCTAGCCGCGCTAGCTGTTACACAAATGCTTATTTTGCAATGGTTGAGAAGCATATTTTGAAAATCTGAGATGACAGTGTTGTTAACAAAAGGCTAAGTTTGAGAGCTAGCATATTAATTTCATTTGCGATTTTCATGAATAGTTAACGTTGTGTTATGCTAATGAGATGCGGGGATAATTACACTCCTGGATACAGGTTTTTTTCGTAGCTAAACGTGACGCACCAAATGGAGCGATTTCTCCTAAACAAATAATCTTTCAGGAAAAACTGAGCATTTGCTATCTAACTGAGAGTCTCCTCATTGAAAACATCTGAAGTTCTTCAAAGGTAATGATTTTATTTGAATGATTTTCTGGTTTTTGTGAAAATGTTGCCTGCTAATGCTAACGCTAATGCTACGCTAGGTGCGCTAGCTGTTACACAAATGCTTATTTTGCAATGGTTGAGAAGCATATTTTGAAAATCTGAGATGACAGTGTTGTTAACAAAAGGCTAAGCTTGAGAGCTAGCATATTAATTTCATTTCATTTGCGATTTTCATGAATAGTTAACGTTGCGTTATGGTAATGAGCTTGAGGCTGTATTCACGATCCCGGATCCGGGATGGCTCGACGCAACAGGTTAAGACCATTCAACTCCTAGAATAATGTGTTGTACCCCCTAGTATATGTTATCATTATCTATTTGTATACTTCTTGTATGTATACTGTTTTTTTCTACATAAAAAAATAAGAATATATTTTTTTTAAAGAACAAGGAAAAGCACCGTGGTTGGCCAGAGCATGCCTCTTCAAACGACCATTACTAGTGCAAGCGCATCAGCAGATTCAAGACGATAATTTATTCAGGACTTTGTGGCTGTGTGCGCCGAGTCTGACATCCCCTTAGAAAAGATAAGAAAGCTACGGCCATTTCTAGTGAAGCATTGCAAACAGGGGGAGCGTTGCCCGAAAATGAGAGCAGCCTCCGTCAAACGCACCTGCCTGGTGTGTTCGACCAACATATGACTGCTGTTCTACAGAAGATCAGTGGGAGGAAGTTTGTGGTGGTTGTTGACGAGACAACAGATACTTAACAGCCTATTAATACACTGTTGCAATATCCTACATTTACATTCTGCAATGTGAATTGTCCACATGCAAATTGTGATATTCCAAACGACGAGCTATCGTGGTGAAATATAGCGATGCATAATGTCAGCAGCTGTCTGTCTCTCCATCTAGTTAACTATCGCTGTATCAATATTGTGTTTACACTTGACATTTAAATAACACTTATTTTGTCTCAATATTATTGTAGGTTAAAACATAATGTTTGTCCTTATCTTTCATTGCAGGTGTTGAAAACCAGTACTTTCTGGTGGATGTCATTTTCATGGACAGACGCAACTACTCAATGTTTTCCCAGCTGTTCTAGCCTCCGCTCTACAGCAACCATCTGAACCTGAATGATGCCTGGGCAGTGGTCACAGATAATGCCTCCTACTGCCTGAAGGCATACAAGGAGGTTCTGAAAGGAGTGATCCCCAACAGTGTACACACAGTGTCCACGTAACCGGTCTATATCATCAAATCAAATTTATTTGTCACATACACATGGTTAGCAGATGTTAATGCGAGTGTAGCGAAATGCTTGTGTCATCAATCTGGTGGGTGAGACCTGGCAGCACTACAAATACTTCTCTGAAGTTGCATCACTTGACATGGATGAGATCCGTCTTCTTTAAGAAGCCTGGCAGAAAGAGAAGATGTGTGAGCTTCCTCATTATGAAGGAGTTTGTGCAGGACAAGGCTCCTCCTGAAGCAGTGAGCTCCAGATGGAATAGCTGGTTTGAGGCAGTGAGCCTGAAGCAGTGAGCTCCAGATGCAGTGAGCCTGAAGCAGTGAGCTCCAGATGGAATTGCTGGTTTGAGGCAGTGAGCTCCAGATGGAATAGCTGGTTTGAGGCAGTGAGCTCCAGATGGAATAGCCGGTTTGAGGCAGTGAGCTCCAGATGGAATTGCTGGTTTGAGGCAGTGAACTCCAGATGGAATAGCTGGTTTGAGGCAGTGAACTCCAGATAGAATAGCTGGTTTGAGGTAGTGAGCTCCAGATGGACTAGCTGGTTTGAGACAGTGAGCTCCAGATGGAATAGCTGGTTTGAGGCAGTGAGCTCCAGATGGAATAGCTGGTTTGAGGCAGTGAGCTCCAGATGGAAGAGTTGGTTTGAGGCAGTGAAGTACCATGCAGAGCAGAGCATCTGTACAGAGAGTTTTTGTTGACAGAAAAGTCATCATCCCAGGCTGTCACACACATCCTCAGCCATCTGGAAACAGAGGAGAATGTTGCTGCATTGTTGCCTAGATTCTTGCATGACTTTTTTTCATTTATAATGAAACACTTAGTAGAACTCTGTATTGAAACACTTGCCTTGATAAACAATAGTGCAATGTTGTGTTGCATCATTGCAAATCTACAAACTACTTCTCAGACAGAGTTCAGTGTGTCAAATCAGAGAGCCTGTTGTCCGGACCCCTGGCAGTCTCTATGGGGGTGCCACAGGGTTCAATTCTCGGGCCGTCTCTTTTCTCTGTAAACATCAATGATGTCGCTCTTGCTGCTGGTGATTCTCTGATCCACCTCTATGCAGACAACACCATTCTGTATACTTCTGGCCCTTCTTTGGACATTGTTAACTAACCTCCAGACAAGCTTTAATGCCATACAACTCTCCTTCCGTGGCCTCCAACTGCTCTTAAATTCAAGTAAAACTAAATGCATGCTATTCAACCGATCGCTGCCTGCACCCACCCATCTGTCTAGCATCACTACTCTGGACAGTTCTGACTTAGAATATGTGGACAATTACAAACACCTAGGTGTCTGGTTAGACTGTAAACTCTCCTTCCAGACTCACATTAAGCATCTCCAATCCAAAATTAAATCTAGAATCGGCTTCCTATTTCGCAACAAAGCATCCTTCACTCATGCTGCCAAACATACCCTCGTAAAACGGACTATTCTACTGTTTCTTGACCTTGGCGATGTCATTTACAAAATAGCCTCCAAACTCTACTCAGCAAATTGGATGCAGTCTATCACAGTGCCATCTGTTTTGTCACCAAAGCCCCATATACTACCCACCACTGTGACCTGTATGCTCTCGTTGGCTGGCCCTCGCTTCATATTCGTCGCTAAACCCACTGGCTCCAGGTCATCTATAAGTCTTTGCTAGGTAAAGCCCCACTTATCTCAGCTCACTGGTCACCATAGCAGCACCCACCCGTAGCACCCGCTCCAACAGGTATATTTCACTGGTCACCCCCAAAGCCTCTTCCTCCTTTGGCCGCCTTTCCTTCCAGTTCTCTGCTGCCAATGACTGGAACAAATTGCAAAAATCACTGAAGCTGGAGACTCATATCTTCCTCACGAACTTTAAACATCAGCTGTCAGAGCAGCTCACAGATCATTGCACCTGTACATAGCCCATCTGTAAATAGCCCATCCAACTACCGCATCCCCATACTATTATTTATTTGATGTATTACTTTTTATTATTATTTTTTTACTTTAGTTTATTTGGTAAATATTTCCTTAACTCTTCTTGAACTGCACTGTTGGTTAAGGGCTCGTAAGTAAGCATTTCACACTAAGGTCTATTCTTGTTGTATTTGGCGCATGTGACAAATAAAGTTTGATTTTATTTTAACATTAGCCAGCTAGCTAAGATTGAGGGTAGGTCACCGGATTCTAGTTAGCTAACGTTAGCATTGCTAGCTATATTTGACAAACCTTGCTAGCTAACAACAACAATGCCATCTGTCTAAAGTAAATTCGACGACATGATAATACTTTAGCAATGTCAAGGTATTTCCAGGTACTATATTGTAACTTAGACTAAACAGTCATTAGCCTCCATCCAGAATGACTGTGATCGTCATCACTTTAGGCAACCACTTTTACGCTATCGGCAGAGGGCGGATTGAGAACGTTCACAACAACGGCATGACGCGACCAAGTGACAGAGGTGCAACCTATGAATAGAGCTCTGACACTAGAAGTCTCTGTATAAAGTAAATGCAGAACTCTGCTTCAAGTGTTTCATCAAGTTCTTCAAGTGTTTCATGTTAATGCACAGGCATTAACTAAAGCATACTGTACTGTAACAACAGCCACACAACAAAACCTCCACCACTCCTGTGTGACAGAGAACAATGAAGGACTCATACCCAGAAATCCTATTGACAAGCAAAGAGGAGATGACAG